>NC_090651.1:59418311-59543311 GCF_040937935.1 Hyperolius riggenbachi
CATTTACTGGTGAAAAGCGGTCTCTTATGTGCATTTACTGGTGAAAAGTGGTCTCTTATGTGCATGTACTGGTGAGGACAGTTAGTGACATGGCTATGTACTCTGTAATGTGCTGCAGAAGATGTCAGTGCGATATAAATACTGTAAAAAACATTTTTTAAAAAGCCCATTGCTTAGCCCCACTCTACATAAAAGTGCGCTTCTGACTCCGCCCCTAACTCCACCCCCTGTCCGGTTTTCTCCATTAGCCGACCTGGCAACCCTAGTGCTAACAGTTAGCACCGCTTTGTGAATCAAGCCCATTGCAATCAGCAAAGCGTTGAAGAATCACCCGAGTGTGAACCAGCCCTATATCAGTTGCTGTTACAACACATATCAATGTATGGAAACATTAAGTGTAAAAGGGCCTTAAAGTGAACCTCCGTACTAAAAATCTACTCAGCAGCATTGAAAAGGCTTGGTGTTTCTTTAACAGTTTCACAGCATCAGAACTTTGTTTTTCTTACCAAAGCATCATTTTTAGATGCATTTTTAGCTAAGCTCCATCCATCAAAGAAAACTGCCCGGACTTTCTTTTTCCCTGATGCTGTGCAAAGCATAATGGGATTTCCTATGTTGTTATTCACATTGCCTAGCAACTGGGAGGGGTGATCAGCACACAGGACAGTTGGAACTGTGTCTCATGCTCCCTGTCACCTCCTTCATTTTTACAATAATTATGTATAAATGATTTAGTCAGTGTTTGCGTGTCGTCCAATTTCAAGTTACATACAGATGCAAGAGTTCTTGCTACCTTTGACGACCCTTCATGCTGGTTGCAGGTGAAAATGTAAATCCACATTCCACCATGCTGTTAGGCGATCCACCGCACGGCATTACTAAACATCTGGCACAAACCCCGTGGCTGCTCAGATACAGGTCTATAAAGCGATTGTTTTTAAATCTGTCAACCAAAATTATTACCGCCTGACAATTGGCGATCATCTATTGCTCCAACACCTCCGATTGTTTGCCCTTTGATCAACTTTGGGCAGTTTGTCAATGAAAAGTCTGATCGGTCATGTTGGAAAGTCTCTGCATGAAGGGGGCGTGGCAGGATCAGTGGGGAAATCGTTGGCCCATAACACTGCATTGCATTAGGCGATACAAGCAATCAAATTCCCGTCAGACAGAGATTTAACAGCTTGAATTATAGGGCAATAATCGACCTGTACAGCTTTAGGCCGAGTACAGCACGCGACAAGACAGAACATTTATATCGCGCTTTTCTCCAGGCAAACTCAATGCGCCAGAGCTGCAGCCACTAGGGTGCGCTCTATAGGCAGTAGCAGTGTTCGGGAGTCTTGCCCAAGGTCTCCTTACTGAATAGGTGCTGGCTTACTGAACAGGAAGAGCCAAGAATTGAACCCTGGTCTGCTGTGTCAGAGACAGAGCCCATAACCGCTTACTGCATCACGCACCTACTGTAGTAAAAAAGTAAACACAGCTATAAACAGAAAGTGAAAAAGATTGTTGTGATCCTGGGTCTGCAGCATTTAATGTAATCGGACAGGAAACCCTCTCCTGCAAATGCTGGCATTGTGACGGCTGGAGAGACAGCGGGCAATAATCCTATGGTGTCTTTGCCAAACTTCCTTTTTGTGGTCAGCTGAAAGCTGTGTGGTCGGCCTGAGACAGCCCAAAGCTGCTCTCTGTGTCAGAAACATGGGAAAGTGAAGCCGGCCTATGGCAAGAGAGGGGGGAAAGAAAAGTAAAAACCACAACCCACTAGCTGCAGCTTTCCTCCCAAACGTGACCCCGAGCTATTCTCTAAGCGAGAGGCTTTTTTTTTCTTAAGGATAATTTAAACCATACACAGCACTCCGAGCTGCCACGTTTCCAGGCTCCACATTCCAATCTAATCTCTGCACTTTAAAAACTGACAAGCTGGGCTGCTTATCCGATGGCGACCCAACACAAACCAAACTCTTGCTCATTACTGGATGTAAAAAAAAAAAGCAAAACAAACACACTTCTGTTCCAAAAAAGGGAAAGAAAAAGGAAAACAAATATCTAACTGAAACGATGATCTAAGAAACGGCAGGAGAAAAAAAACAAAAAAGCAAAGATCTGCAGATGCACAAGTAGAATTCCATGCGCACAATTCCACTACAGAATGTGCAAATAAAACTTGTGGGAAGTTTTGAAAAAGACACCCCCGAAGTGAAAGGGGGCATGGAGGCTGTCACGTTGATTTATTTTTAAACAGCACAGATTACCTGGCTGTCCTGCTGAACCACCGTCTTTTAGCCATAGATTCTGGACAAGCATGCACATCAGGTGTTTCTGACTGAAGTCTGACTAGATTAGCTGCATGCTTGTTTCAGATATGTGATTCAGACACTGCTGTAGCTAAAGATATCAAGCAGGACTGCCCGGCAACTAGTACTGTTTAACCACTTCAGTACCAGAAGTCTTTGGCCGTTAACACCTCTCTGGCTCTACTCTTAAAATCCTTTGGGATACTCAGGAAATGCAGAAGGGGGCGGAGAGGTAGTGGATCCAAGTATAAAAAACATATTTGCCCTCAGAAAAGCTTAATCACAGCTACACTCTGCAATGCCAGATCGATAAATAATAAGACTGCAACTATACATGACCTAATAGAGCTCTCTGATTTGACCTTTTTGACAGAGACCTGGCTTGGGAAGCATGCAGGCCCAACTCTTGAAGCAACCGTGCCGGCCAATTATTCAATCTTGCACTGTGAGAGACAAGTCGGCAAGGGTGGGGGGGTTGCCATATGCTTCAGATCCTCCTTGAACATAAGGCCCCTGCCCATAGGCCCCACTGAAACCTTTGAATGTATTGCAGCTCAACTGTCAGCAGAAGTAAACATCAACATATTGCTCATATACCGCCCCCCAAAAAATGGTCCAGCCTTTCTTAAGGAAATATCTGAACTCTTATCCTGCGTAACAGTGGAACACCCTAGATGGATCATCCTGGGAGACTTCAATGCATGGGTGGATGATCACGACTCCCAGCTAGGAAGTGAACTACTTCTCATAATGAATGAACTGGGTTTCTCTCAGGCTATCAACCTCCCCACCCATACGAAAGGGCACACCCTGGATCTTATATTTCATTCCGGACTTTTAATATCACACATGGATATAAACCCAGTGGTATGGTCAGACCACCACACCATCCACTTCTCTCTGACAGCACCAGCGATAAAACACAGAGGGAAAGAACTCATAAAATACCGTTCACTGAAAGATGTCTCACCCCAGCACGTTCAGAATACCCTCAACTTTGACGCATTAACCAATCATTGCGCAGACCCAGACTCCATGGTCCTGATTTACAACCATGCAGTGTCATCTGCCTATGACGCCCTCGCTCCAGTTCGCATCAAACGATCTACACCACTTCACCATGCACGGTGGTTTGACAGCTCACTAAAGGACCTAAAGAAAGAAGTGCGCAGACTAGAAAGGAAGTGGCGAAAATCTCAGAATTCAAAAGATAAACACACCCTTGTCTCTCACCGGGAAAGCTACCAAAATGCGATCACCAAGAAAAAATCCTCCTACCTATCACAGGAGATCGCAAAGGCCGCCAACAGACCAGCCCAACTATTCCGCACAGTTGATAGACTATGTAATCCATCCTGTCTAAAACCCACTATAACTCCCTCAAAGGAGCTATGTGAGAAATTTGCCTGCTACTTTGCTGACAAAGTATCTTCTATTCGGTCTCTCATTCAGTCCACAGCACCCAAGACTCATGCAACTAATGGAAATAGCTGCAAAAACAACCTAACACCCTGGACTGATTTCAAAAGTATTAGTGAGGAAGAGATCTCAGACACCCTCTGTCGTCTCCACCAGACAACCTGCGACCTGGACCCTGGACCAACTAAACATATGCTGAAATGCCCTGACCTGCTTGGTCCAGCATTTCACAAAATAGTAAATTGCTCTCTGCAAGCAGGGAGGTTTCCTACCTCTCTAAAAGAAGGAATCATCAAGCCCCTTCTCAAAAAACCTTCCATGGATCCAGATGCTATGAGCAGCTACAGACCTGTCTCCAACCTCCCCTTCTTAGGTAAAGTTATTGAAAAGGCTGTCTATCTGCAACTTGAAACCAGGCTGTCAGTAAACAACATCCTGGACCCTCTACAATCTGGCTTTAAGAAACACCACAGCTGTGAAACAGCCCTCATCCAAGTCTGCAACGATCTGCTCATGGCAAGGGACAGAGGGGAATGCTCCATCCTAATCCTGTTGGATCTCTCAGCTGCTTTTGATACAGTTGACCATGAAATCCTGCTTAACAGACTGCAGGAGTACTGTGGCATCAGTGGATCAGTCCTCCAGTGGTTCAGATCATTCCTGACTGACAGAACACAGAGAGTATCCCTAGGACCTATAATGTCCAAACCTGCACCTCTACAATTCGGAGTGCCACAAGGATCAATCCTATCCCCTCTGCTGTTTGCAATCTACATGTTGCCACTCGGTACACTTATCCAACGACATGGCCTGACGTACCACTGCTACGCCGATGACACACAGCTATACCTGTCCTTCAAACCTGGTGGAACAGACCCTACCCCAAAAATAAACTCTTGCTTAGCTGAGCTTCAGGCATGGATGAATGATAACTGGTTGAAACTGAATGCTGACAAAACTGAGGTCCTGTTTGTCCAAAGCCAGTGCTCGCCATCAAAACAGCTCTATCCTAAAGCAACACCAATCAGGATTGGGAATTCAGACATAAACAGCTCCAACCTTGTGCGCAGCCTTGGCGTACTAATCGATGGGGAATTGAGTTTCAGAAACCAAATTTCATCTGTAGTTAAATCTTCCTTCTTTCATCTGAAGAACATTGCAAAGATTAAACATCTGATTCCCCCAGAGGATCTTCAAACCCTAGTTCACGCCTTCATCACATCACGGCTGGACTACTGCAATGCCCTTTATGCTGGCCTCCCCAAAAAAGACTTGCGTCGCCTGCAATTAGTGCAGAATGCTGCTGCCAGATTGCTAACAAACCAGCCTCGCCACTGTCACATTACACCGATCCTTCGCTCACTGCACTGGCTACCAGTAGAATGGAGAATACTCTTCAAGATTGGACTGCTGACATTCAAATCCCTGCACAATCTGGGCCCTGGATACATGAAGGACTTGCTGAAGCTGCACCACACCTCTCACAACCTCAGATCAGCAAGTTCTATAAACTTGGTCACTCCCAGAGTGCACCTCAAAAAATCTGGAGACAGAGCCTTCTGTCATGCTGCCCCTACTCTTTGGAACTCCCTACCACACCCAGTAAAGACAGCACCATCCCTGGAGCTATTCAAATCCAGACTGAAAAGCCACCTGTTTAGCCTGGCATTTCCAGATTTATAAAATTCTTCCCCTGTACCACGATGGTCGGAGCCATGCTTATGCGCTTTGAGTCCCACGGGAGAAAAGCGCTTTACAAATGTTATTTGTTGTTGTTGTTGTTGTTGTTTAAGGACCAGAGACTTCTGGGTAAAAAAAAAAAAATGGGGCTCTACGTCACACCACACACCAGTCTTTCTTGCCATTCGCACCGCTCTACCGGCGCTGAAGCCCACTCACTCTGCTGTTGGTATGACAACAGAGCTCTGTGAGCCGTTCAGGAGACATTTTCATTGGCCCCTGACCCCGTGATCACTGTAAGCCAATGTGATTGGCTCACAGTGATCACACAGTCAGGAGCCAATGAAACAGACAGCAGAGGAAGTGGCCTTCAACATCGGGAAAGCTGCATGATCAGTCATTAAAATCTATGCCCTAGCGGAGGTAACAGGTCCCAAACAAGGCATAGATTTTAATAAGCAAGGTCCGGAAACGATAATACATAAATAAATATGGCAACTATCATATGCTTCTCACTTCTCAGGTTCTGCCCTGGCTACTTGGCTCTTGGGATTTGTTGAGCACTGGTCAATGAGGTAAAATGGTGTCCAATTGCATTAAAATGCCGGCAACCACCCTCATTCGACATATATCCAAACAACTTCTACCCCAAGTAAATGTTTGAAAATTGCCTGGATAGGACTAGGTCCACACTACGCCGAACTGCATATGTGTACAGCCACAGCAGATCTGAAGATTGACCACTGTGTCTGTCCATATAGGTTTTATTATCCATTGGTGTCCATTGTGTTTTTAGACAGTGGACAGCAAGAAAGACCTAATTAGGTGGGAAGAGTCATGGGGTGGATTTTTGCCAAATCCCTTTTCTTTGTGGACGACTTTGTGATTTGCTACTGCAACCCAGACAGCGAATGCGTTTAAAATGGCCTTGTCTGAATACAATCCATTGACATATCCAATTATGCTTTGTCTCAATGCATTAAGTGTAGCCAAGCCTGATGAATATGCAGGCATACTTTTCCAGTGGTGATGGTCATGTCTAGAAGAACTCATGGAGGAGCATGTGGTAAGTTTGCTCAGGTGATAGATAGGTCAGTCTCTAATTTGCTAGCCATGATGTAAAAGCAGGATGTGATCTCGGCAAATCAGAGCTTTGCAAATCTATCAGCTGATCACACAAATCACATGCTTCTCCAAGAGTTCTCCTAGACATGACCATCACCATTTTCCAAGCACATTCCTCAAACTGAACAAAACCTACCACTACCTTCATGAACTGACTGTCATCTGTTACAAAGGGGCGAAAAGAGATAATTTGCATATTCAGTAGTGGTGCATTGTGGGTAATCACAAATATCCACTTATAGCTAAATTATTGAAAGTTTCCTTGAGTTTTAAGAAGGCAAATTTCACCAAGCATTGCTTATTAGTAGGGGGGGGGGGGCTTTTCAGACTTTTATCCCACTATACATTCCTAGTGGTTTGGGTCACCCTCATAACCTCCTATAGAGCTGAGACACCCCAGTATAGAGCATAGCTTGCTCCTCACTGTAACTTTCCTTCTTCAAAGGTGAGTAAAAATCCATATTTGCATTCTGAAGCTTTTAGGACCTGACTGGTGTCGCTGGTAGCATTGTGCCGACGCTCCAGCGATAGGTAAAATTGCTGATACACCTTCCCACACACAACACAGGCTTAGGCCACATGTAAAGGAAACTGTAACACACAAACACGCCGCTTGACAAGCCTGCACTGTATTCAACCTCTGTCACTGCTTACCAGACGCTAAATCAAATAAACTCACAAGAGGGCCCTGGGGGGCTGGAATATTGAATAAGAAATGTTCAATGTTTAGCCTCATCCATCATATGCTTGTAAAGAAAATACAGACCTGGTGTGTCAGAAATGGCTTTGCATTTAATAGCCATTTATCATTGTGCATTAAATGCATGATGGAGAGGGGGGGGAGGGGGACACTCAGAAGGGCACCTGTCCTTTTCGGATACATCTGGCGTTTGAAGGACTAAGTGGGCTTAGAGCATGGGTATGCTGAATGAAAAATGCATTTGTAATCCATTACTGAATATACTCCCCCAGAGAGGTGTGAGAACTTCCAGGCTGCCTGTTATTTACAGGCTGGGGGTGGACATATTTGGGATTCAGGGGCGAGTCTGTCCAATCCAGGAGCCAGAAGCAAAGTTTCAGCAGTTCATTTCATGGACGATTGGAGAACAACTCAAAAATGTGCTGCTATTTTGATGTATAAAGAAGTCCAAGACCCGGGGATTCACATGTGTACCTCTGCGGGATCTGCTACCTGCTGGCCTGTCCCTTTATCTGCTTCTCAGAGATCCCCCGTGGCTGTTTATAACCGGTCTCCATATCCGTGATCTGACTAGAGGACATTTCCTATCTCTGAGGCTGTAGCCACACTGTGATCACTTTCTGGGCGCTTTTTGACTATCAGCGCTTTTTGAGCGCTTTAAAAAAAATAAAAAAAAAACTCATTCACTTACATTAAAATTCCAGTAAAATTCCCACAATTGCAATTTTTCCAAAAATCTGATAGTCAAAATAGAGCTCAGAAAGCACTCACAGTGTGGCCACAGCCTAAAGCCTCTCATACAAGAGGAGAAGGGCTGAGAGTCCACCTTCTGTCAGCTGCTTTAGAGCATCGGCCGGGCCCTGGGAAGTGCTTAGTGCTGGTGGCGCAGATGCAGCCATCCCACTGAGTCACAATTGAGTGCGGGTGCATAGAAAAGCATCAGAATGCGTTTTTTGCTGCTGGGTAACCACACCATGCTGAGAAATGCGAGAACATCCAGCTCATGGACCGCTCACAGTGCTGTTCACATGATGCAACAGGGTGTTCAATAAAAAGCATCTAAATGCATTTTGGAGTGGTAGCTGTATTCACGAACAGAACAGGGCCACATTGCTTTTAAATCCACCCCGGCCAGCAATGGTGCAGAGCTGCGTGCACCCAACAGGCCCTTGGGCCAATTTTCCACAAGAATATTACATTTAGCATACGTTCCTCCCTATGCAAATTTGTACGCAAATTCTCACAGGCGTCTAGCGTAAATGACATGCGTGGTGAGAAAATGTGCAGCAAGCTGTCCAATTCTGTTTTCGGATTGGAACGATCTACGAAAGAAACGCAGTCATGTAAAATATTTCATTGAAATTGCATTGCTTTCAGTACTAATGCAAATTTTTGCAATGCATATTCACAATTCGTGGAAACGGGCCCTTAGGGCTCAAACCCACTAGCAGCCTTTTCTAAGCGCTAGCGATTTGTAAAAGCTCTTGCTAATGCAACGCTATGGGGGCATTTTATAAAATAACATCGCTCAAGTGGGATCACACCCATAGCATTACATGTGCAAGAGCTTTTTAAATTACAAATGCTTAGACACGGCTTAGTAATGTACTGCTGGTGGGTTCCAGGCCAGTGTCTTCTAGCATATAAAAGGTTGTCTGATTGAAGTTGCTTTTAGACCTGCTTGGTTGTGATCTCTGGGGCGCAGCTATGTTACATTACGTCACAATAGAACACAGTTCAAATATGCACCCAGGTAGATCCAAAGCGGTCACTGTTTACATCAGGCACAACAATCGGCCCGCATTCTCTTAGTGTCACACATAACCCATGTCATGTGTCCCAGAGCTGATGATCTGCTCTTTTCTTGGGGCTATTATTTGAAATGTTCTGTAGGTGGTTTCCTGGACAGCCCAGCAGGAGTAGATTTACTGCAAAATATGCCAATTCAATAACAAAAAACAGCTCTTCTTGCAGGATTATGTTTTGCCAATCTCAAGAGATCTGAGAATCCTCCGACTTAATGTGCTGCAAAGGGCAGGAGGTCTAGAGACCGCAGCAATGCTCGGTGCGCACGTACAGGCTCATATGCTCGGTGCGCACACATGGGCTCATATGCTCTGCGCGCGCGTACGTACGTGCAGGTGGGTCACCGCAGCCAACTGAAATCAATAGGCTGCATTCAAAATTGCATGCGGCCAAAGGGGAAAAAAAAAGTAGTGCCGCCTGTAGTTTTCCGCATTCATAGGCCAATAGCGATTCAGCTTCGCAGCAGCACGGGTTCAGCGTCCGATTCAGAAATGGATGCAGCACCCAGTAGATATAGGCCCCCTTCACATTCCTGGGTTTTTACCCCTTGAGATTCCTGACAATGTTGGCATTTCGGCTGTGCCGCTATTGATACAGCAATAACATTTTATTACTTACGCCATCAAAGTGATAAATATATTTTTTTTCCCAGGACAATCTAAGCCTATTTTCTGTAATATTTATTTTGTTTCCAAGAATTGTTTAACTTTATCAGGGAATATTGGGTGTAAATGCAAAAAATTACACATTTTTTTCAGGTTTTACTCTTCTTAATTTTCACATAAGTGCCACAGTTTTAAAGCACCTCAAAATACATTATTTGGCTCATCCCGGTTAAAACAATACCATATATGCCATATTTCATCACTAACTGGGCATGTAGCGTACCATTATTTACATCCTGTGCATCTGTAGTGATCGTTAGGGTGCACAGTTTGGGGACCCTAGTGCTGTACAGATACATTGCTAGGCAACAACATAGCAATGCATCTATACAACGTTGAGTCCCCGAGCTGTCGCTATAGTGATCGGATCTGATCACTGTAGGCGGCAGCCATTACAGGTGTCCACGAACCGTAAAGAGGAACTCCAGTGAAAATAATCTAATAAAGTGCTTTATTTTTACAATAATTATGTATAAATGATTTAGTCAGTGTTTGCCCATTTTAAAGAGAACCCGAGGTGGGATTTAATTATGTTAGTGGGGCACAGAGGCTGGTTGTGCACACTAAACACCAGCCTCTGTTGCCCCATGGTGTGCCTCCAGGACCCCCCTGCGCGCCGCTATACCCCCCGCAGTGCTAGCGATACACAGTGTGTCGGCAGCACAATGTTTACCTATGCCGTGTCAGTCAGCGCCGCTCCCCCGCCTCCTCCGCATCGGTGCTACCCGCCCGCGTCCCTTCCCTCCAATCAGCGGGAGGGAAGGGACGCGGGCGGGTAGCGCCGATACAGAGGAGGCGGGGGAGCGGCGCTAACATAGGTAAACATTGTGCTGGCGACACGCTGTGTGTCAATAGCACTGCGGGGGGGGGGGGTACAGCGGCACACAGGGGGGTTGTCGAGGCACACCATGGGGCAACAGAGGCTGGTGTTAGTGTGCACAACCAGCCTCTGTGCCCCACTAACATAATTAAATCCCACCTCGGGTTCTCTTTAAAATCTTTCCTTTCCTTCATTTAAATTCTGACATTTATCACATGGTGACATTTTTACTGCTGGCAGGTGATGTCACTGGAAGGAGATGCTGCTTGCTTTTTTGGCAGTTGGAAACCGCTGTAAACAGCTATTTCCCACAATGCAATGAGGTTCACAGACCGGAAACTGCCAGGACCATGGTCCTCACAGTTTCCTGTGGGAGGGGTTTCACCACAATATCAGCCAAACAGAGCCCTCTGATGATTCGTTTGCGAAAAGGAATGGATTTCCCATGTAAAAATGGGGTATCAGCTCCTGATTGGGATGAAGTTCAATTATTGGTTACAGTTTCTCTTTAAGCCCGATATTAGATGACATGAGGGGTTAATAATTCACTATAGGAAAAAAAAACACTATTTTTTTTAATGTGCCAAGGTCACTTTAACTTTAAAAATAAAAACCTTTTAAAAAACTTTATTTTTACTTTATGACGGATTGCTCCTATGGCAGCTTACATTGATTCCTCAATCTTTGAGGAGAAGATTCAGGTGTGAGACTCGTGTCACAGAACCTGAACTGGTAAATCAGTAATAATAGCCATTACTAATCCGGGGGAATTTGGGCTAGTTTTAGCATACATTTGTACCCTTATCCTTTAGACATAGTCTGTCTGCTGGTCACTGTTTACAAAAAACAAAGTCCATTTTTATTCATGTCCTCAGTTAAGTTCAGAGACAAGTTTTAAAGAAGCAATTTTAACTGCAGCAATGTGCCTTTCATAAGAGCATTACTCACCCTTCACAAGCCTAATACCCCCACCACACAGTAAACCGAATGTACAAATTACCTTTCACACAAAACGTGACTAAAATTAAACGCAAGTTTTAAAATGCCCTTAAGGGACGACTCCGCCCAGTTCTGTATAGGTGCAGACAAGCTGAGTCACAAGCAGGTTTTCTGAGGACTTCACTTTAATAATATTCAGTCACTGTTGCCACCACAACGCCTATTGATGGTGCTCAACTAACGATCCAATTGCTAGCAAAAAAAAAAAATGTTCGAGCGATCAGATAATTCTGATCAGAAGTGAAAGATCGTAAAACATGGTTCACTACACCATCACCGAACCAATCTTTGCTTCCTATCACACCCGTTGCGAAAATCCTAATTTTGGTTTGCCGAAAATCCAATTGGACGCACGGGTCACGTGGTCCGGCCTACGTCATCAGGACGGTACTGCGCAGGTGCAGTAGTTATGTAGAAGACCGGGAGCCTCCAGAGCTGCGGCGAGGGCACAGGACGGCTGCCACAGGCTGGAGGAAGCCCAAGGTAAGTGGATCTTTATTTTTTTTTATTTAGTACCTTGGACACTCATTTTAAGTGTCATCAATAAAACTAACCTTCTCCTAGCCCATCACCTCTAACTCCAACCAGATTCTAGTTGAAAACTTTTGAGAACCTTCATAGTCATACTAACCTTTCTTTTTGATACCTAACCTACGGTTTCTATTAATAAGTTTTTCTGCACAAGAAAATGCTGCTTGTCTTAAACTATGACATTTCCTACAGGACATGGAATAAAGTGATGACTCATCAATGTACTGCAGCTGTGTACTATCCAATCACCATGCCCTTGCCTGCCTGCATTTGCTTTCTCCCTAAAAATAAGCTAAACACTGTGACTTGCCGATTAGTTGACCCCCCCCCAATGTGGCACCCTAACCCCCATGTGCAGAGGGTGCTGATGGAAGCATATCTACCTCTCCTTTCTCAAACATCTCCTTAGGCAGCTTCTGAACTGACCACTAGAGCACCAAGCTCACACTCATGTGGCAGCAGTGAGCCTGGAGCTCTAGTCGCCAGTTGAGAAGTTGCTGGGCAGACATATGGATTCCAACCGGAGTGAGGTCAGGTAAATCTGAATCAATCAGCATGCTCTGCATTAGGGGGCGTTAGTATATCACCCACAGATAAGCCGTCTCCATCTCCACCCAATATTCAGGTGTCAAGAAGTCGGCTTATCCACGGTGATATAAGGTAACGGAGTAAAGTGAAACCCCGCTGCTGGCTGTGCTGCTGGGCTGGCCTGAATAAAGACAATAAATCACAGTCTAAAACGGACAACCCGAAAAGACATGTTATATTTCAGCTGTGCATGCATGGTTTCAGTCGGAGTGGAGCTTTAAGACTGAGCGCAACAAGAATGATCCAGATTCAGCTGAGTGACTAGAAAAAGCCATGGGTGTGTTGAAGGACAGACAAGATTAATTCTCTGATCGCTCCCTCCCCTGGGGTCAGTGCTATCCAGGAACGCAAGTCAACTGAAGAATGACAACCTGAAGGTATCAGGTGTTCGGAACGCAGCGTCACCGCTAGCAGAACCAGTGCTCAGGCATTCGTGCGGGGGTAAGTCATTCAGCATCAAAGAGGAAATCCAGCTGTGCGGCCTCCTGCACAGTTTACATACTGCCACCCGAGCAGTTTCCATTCACACCTGACACAATCTATTCATGTCCCAACTCTGTATAGATAGGATTCCTGCGCACCCTCTCACTTAAAGTGGATCCGAGATGAACTTTTACTTATTGCATAATTGTGTTTCTTTCCTATTGTTTATAGGGCATTCCTCAAGCCAAATACTTTTTTTGTTTTAATACTCGAATTCCCTATAAACTAAACAAGCCATGCCCACAGGTTTTCAGAGAGCCCAGGCACTTTCAGACAGTAGCAAGGGCTCATGGGAGCTCAGTCTGGGCAGGAGGAGGGGGAGGTATTACTAGCCAGAGATTTCAGAGGCAGATGGGAGGAGGGGAATTTGGTTTTTTCACAGGCTGAGTGCTCAAGATACAGGTAAGCCTGCCTCTATGTAATGTTTACAATCAACATGGCTGCTGTCATTGTATCACAGGAAGAAATGATCATATTCTATTAAAGCTGTTTGCAGCTAGATTTGCTGTGTAAACTTTAGATAAGATATATAGACAAGTTACTTGTTATAGTTCGTTCTTCATCTCGGATCCGCTTTAAGCAACATGTCCTATGCTACAGAGAGGGGAGGAGGAGAGGTTTGAGTAGGAAGCCTCCCACTTTGAGTGAGATACAAATATGACAACCAAATGCCACACTGACCACTTCAGGACGAGAGCGATTTTCACATAGCGCTGCTCCCATTCATTCACCAATAACTTTATTACTACTTATCACATCTAAATGATATATATAGGCCAAATTAGGCTTTTAACATGTGATAATTATGTTTAGTAATTACCTTATTTTCTATGCATTTTAAATGGAAAATAAGGGTAAAAAATAGAAAAAAAACACTATTTCTCCAATTACATCCAGTAAAACGTTACAATAAACAGTGCCAACAATAAGTTAAACCCACAAATTTCATTTGCTTATTCATTCTGGTTATTACAACATTTAGATTTTGTTCCTAGTACATTGTATGGTGACATTATTGTATTTGGAAACAAAGGTGTATTTTTTCTGTTTTTTTGTTTTTGCTTTCTCATTGTACATTATCGATGATTACAAGACCTTATTTGCAAAAATAATAGTAATATACAGGTAGTCCCCGACTTACAAACGCCCGACTTTTACAATCTACATCACTGCTACTAAGGTTGATTGCTACATTTTGTCTTGATAGTACCAGTCATTGCGACTGGTATTGATGAAACAATTTCCTAAATCAAATTCGAAAAATGTGCAGCCAGCAGGGAGGCTGTCCAGCATCTTTGTATAAATCTTTTTCAGGGAGTGTAAGAGTATAGGAAAAGAATAAAGGCCTTGCTGAGAATCCCCCATGAAGAGATGGACTAGCCCAAAACCTGTCGGTTCTGTCAGATTTCTACTATCTACTGTAAGTGACAGCAACATAGGAGAAAAGTAATGTATGCCTCATTTTACTCTGGAAGAAATGCACACTTGGATTTTCGCGACAGATTCCTCTTTAAGATTGATATAACTGACAATCAAGGAACTTATATATTTACCATATAAAAGTAAAAACAAAACAAAACGTGAGTGCAGAGGTGGGCTTTAAGAAAGTTCATTTCAGAGAACGGAACAGTAGAGCCTGAAACTGGCCAGATACTCAGGACGCTTGTATTGCAGTTTTGCCTCCTACAGTTTCAGCAGCATGCCAAGGGAGCAGAGCAGAGTACTAACGGATGCCTCTGCTATGCCCAGTTTGTCTAAAAGGTTAAAGTTCATGGTTACCCAGCCAGGCGTGCCACAGGGGGGGGGGGGATCCTGCTTTTTTTTTAAGCCAGACGATTAATCACATGATCGATAGACCATATGATTAGGCTCCAACAGCCGATAGGAGTGGTGAATAAACAGCAGCCGCAGTTCCTTTATGGAGAAGCATCCATGTGTGATGAAGGTCACCAAATGGTCGTGTAAGGTCACATAGCCTCAGGTGGCCTCGTGGAGAAGAGAGAGAAAGAAAGAAAACAGAAATTAAGAACATCAAAACATCGTCCGCAGTTAATTACTGTCAGTTCTCCCGACTCCACTTTAAGCACTTGCAGATTTCACACTGTTTCGAATTACAAAACGTCCTGAATATTTTTATTAATGTCATGCGCACTTGACTTGTTCTGAGTGTGGCCTGGTCGTCAGCACCCCTGGGTGGTCCTACTCATCCCTGTGGCCCTCCCACGCAGATCTGCACAAAGCAGAATTTAGGAGGTTTTTTTTTTTGTTTTTTTTTATCCTTTTTTGCTGTTGTGTAACATTTATAATCTGTCAGTGATTATTTCACAATTGACTGATGGTCACCAGACTTTTATAAGCTACCCGTCATAGGATGAAAAATATGCAAGGGCCACCTACAAGGCATCAACCACAAAAAAACAAAATAAAATTCATTAATAAACAGCATTAAGCCTTTTAATTATCTAACATATTTCCTAAGGCCCCTTTCAGACGGGAGGCTAAACTGCGCTTTTGCTGTTCAGCCTGCCGCCCACCAGCGGTTGTAACATCACATTTGTCAAGCGTTGACATGCGTTGGCGTTACTGGGCGACGGAGGAACGTGACATGCGACCTAGGTTTAAATTGATTGGTCCATTTTCAAACTGCATATATTTGCATATCATTTGCAACAACTTGCTAGCCTAGCTGACAGGCGGTGATTTCACCGCTTGTCAGCTGCCTGTGTGAAAGGGCCTTAATACTGAGCTGGCATATGGCTCTAAAGGTGGCCTTAAAGTGGCCACTAATGATCCAATCTTTTTCATCCAATTTTACCATATCTATTAGAAGGGTGAATTGAGTGAATATATTGGATGGCTAATTTAGCTAGTCCCTTATATTACATAGAAATAGTCGTGTCAGAGGATGGCAACTGCTGGGAGGTCGCCTGTCCACCACCCATGCCTAGCGCTAATAAGCATCTGGCCGGTCAAGGGGAGCGAATTACAGGAAATTCACCGTCTTCGGCCTTCCTGGAAAAAAAAAATAAGGAAAAAAAAGGCCTAAATGTTAAATATGAACCTATACATATATGACTGCCATATAGTAGCTAATTTTTGGGGGAAAATGAAAAAGACATGTCAATCTGAAGTCTGAAACAACATCCTGCTGTTGGCAAACTAACCACTGCACACAATGCAGTTCACTTCGACACTAAGTAAGGCCTTGTTCACATTATGAATCACCCAGCGCTATCGCAAGCGCTTTATTTGCGCAATTTTTTTTAGCGATTCCTGGCGTCTGAGCGTTGAGCGATTTTGTGTAAGCGCTTTTCTAAGTGCTTTTGATGAGTGATTTAGATTTTAGACTGACGTCAGAAAGTGAACTCTTTGACCCGGAAAATATTAAATACAATGTATTTATTCTTAAAAGCGCTCGGGAAATCGCTACACAAAGTGCTTTTTCAAGCACTTGGCGATTTTCCTATACCTTTTATTATAGCCACAACAGTACAAAATGGTACAGACATTGCTTAGGTCAGCGGAAAGCAAGCGAAATGTGCCGATGGAAAAACTCTCATTGGGAATCATTGCACAAGCACTTTTAAGGTCATTTTCAAAATCGTCGGCGCTTAGAAAAAACCCGAAAATGCAATGGGGGGGGGACAAGGTCCCCCCTTCGTGTGCATGTTCTTATATTAGTTTAGCTGTGACTTCAATGTTCATGGTGGTTTCCCTGAAGCAGGCACGATGGGTTAATAATGGCCGATTTCCATGCAGATAAAGCAGTGGTCCCGGCCATCTTTCTACACATCCAGCCTTAACAGTTTAATTTGAAAGGCCCATAAATTCTGCTCTCTCCACACTTACACACTCTGCTGAGCTCACTCCCACAATTCAGATCTGTGTCCTCCAAGGCTCCAGCTACAGACAGAGAGGTCCTGAATGCCACAACACACTTTTTCTTTTTATTACACCAAATACACAGAGAGCAATACACAGCATGTTATCTGCCGTGATGTGGCATAGCCAAGCATCACTCCACTCAGAAGCATCATTTCAGTTACATGTGAAGTTGTGTATCATTTTCATGACTAGATTTTTTTATTTTATTTAAGTATTTACATAGCGCCAGCATATTACGCAGCACTGTACAGAGTATATATTGTCTTGTCACTAACTGTCCCTCACAGGGGCTCACAATCTAATCCCTACCATAGTCCTATGTCTATGTATGTATCGTGTAGTGTATGTATCATAGTCTAGTGCCAATTTTAGGGGGAAGCCAATTAACTTATCTGTATGTTTTTGGGATGTGGGAGGAAACCGGAGTGCACAATGGAAACCCATGCAGATATGGGGAGAACATACAAACTCCTTGCAGATGTTAACTTGGCTGGGATTTAAAACGGGGACCCAGTGCTGCAAGGCAAGAGTGCTAACCACTATGCCACCGTGATGCCCAACTACGCCACCACGCTGCCCACTACGCCAATTCAGAGTACCTAGTGCTGTTCCTGTACACCTCAAAAACTTTGTACTCTCCCCCTCACATATATCTTGTCCCTTCCTTTGCCTTAATATCTGAACTAGAGGATAGATGAAAGAAAACCTGAATTAAAGTGTAACGAAGTTTCAGGTATGAACCACCAATAATGCTTAGAATATTTGAACCATAATAATAAAAAAAATGCTTTACTGTACCCTACGCAATGCAGACATAACTTGCGGCGCTGCTGTCCAAATCCGTTGCGCTCCTGCTGCTACAGGGAACGCAATGGCCAATCTGAACATTGCCTCAATCACACACCTGAAACAAGCAGCAGCTAATCCAGTCAGACTTCAGTCAGAATTTCTGATCTGGAAGCTTGTTCAGGGCTCGTTCACAATAGGGGCGTTTTCGGCCTCTTTTCAAGCGCAGGGAATTTTTAAAATTGCCCACAAAACACTTGTGCAATGAATCTCTACGAGAAGGTTCATATCAGCGCGGTTCATGCGCTGTGCGCTCAGCAAAGCAGTGCCTGTACCATTTTTGAGGCGATTTTACCTCAATGGAAGGTATAGGAAAAACGCAAACGCTCACAAAATCGCTTTGCGCAGTGATTGCGTTCTTGTTTTTAAGAATAAATACATGTTATTTATCCTTTTCCGGGTCAAAGAGTTCACTTCCTGACTTGCGTCAAGGCGTGAATTTTCAAACCGCCCTGGAAAAGCGCGCAGTGAAGCGCCTGGAGGTGGGGGGGGGGGGGCTGAAGAGCACAATAAGGCAAAACACTTGCATTTGTGTTTCATATTTTAGGTGTGAATGAGGCCTCGGTCTATGGTTAAAATACTTGAGGCAAGGGATCAGCAATTACAATGTTGTGTTTTAATGCAACAGGATGTGTTGCATTAAAACACAGTGCACTGCATCAAACATGAATGTAAAAAATGCACGCCTGTTCCCAAACACCAATGTGGGAATGAGCATTACCTGTCACCGATAAGCAGATCGGAGCAGGGAGAGCCATGAAAGGGTTAATCATTGGCCCGACTCCCTTCTGGTAAGAGAAGCCCTTCAGATGTGTGGAAGTGATTGAGGGCTGTGGGATTGGACTGCGTAGAGCAATTCAGAATTACTGGAGTGGTGCACATTTTATTAGACTAGCTGAGCACTGGTGGAGGTGACTCCTTCAAACTGCAAATATGAACTTTTATTAACTTCTACAGTGGGAAAGTGATAACAAAGGGTTCTTACAAAATTAAACAAAGGACCTCAGTCAAGACTAAAGTCCTGATTTAAAGGACAACTGAAGTGAGAAGGATATGAAGGCCGTCATATTTATTTTATTTTGAACAATACCAGTTGCCTGGCTGTCCTTGTGATTCTGAATCTGATGAGATCTTTTGCCTGGCCATACACTGCTGAACTATTTCCAATCAGAAACCGGCCCAGCGACGCCGCTTGTGCCTGGAGCCACATGGTACAGTCAGTTGCGGTTATGGAGAGGACAGTGGAGGACACCAGGAGTTGCGCCAATGTGACAGGTGAGAACTTGTGGGGGGGAGGGGGGACTTTACACGTGGTCGGCATACATCTGTCGTTGCAATATCAAATATATTACCGCCGCTCAACCAGTCGAGTACTTTGGGTCAACCAAGATTTTCCAGCAGGTCAGACAGAAGGTTTGGACTGATTCTGACCCGAAATCAATTGAATTATCGATGGGGCGGACATGTAACAGCACCAATTTTCATCCAATTCTATAAAATATTGGAATCGGATGGTCGATTGGCTTGCAAAATCACTAGATGTATGGCCACCTTAAAGGTGCGTACACATGCCTGATTTATTCAAACGACGGGTTGTCAGCAAGCTGATAAGACCAGCCTGTTCTGCCTGCCGACCGACTGTACACACACAGAAACTGTCGCTAGAACGAGTCTGACAACCCGTCGTTTGAATAAATCAGGCGTGTGTACGCGCCGCAAGACTTGTTTTGGTTAATGATAAACAGCTTTAAAGGGAACCAGGTTTCTGGCTTGATTCAGACACTACTGCAGCAAAATGCATCAGCAGGGCTGCCAGGCAACTGGTATGGTTTAAAGAGAAATACATTTGGCAGCCTCCATAGTCTTCTCATTTCAGTGGTCCTTTAAAGGACTGGGCAGCACTGAAGGCTGCAAGCATAGATTTTACAAATAGGCAGTCACCTGCTTGAAAATAGGTTTTTATGATTTTGGGGGGCATATGCCTTTAAGAGTGCACAGCCCCCTCTCCTCCTGCAGTCTGGAAAGCGAAGGAGGTGAAAGGCCTGATTCCTCCACCATCGGAGAGGAGCCACCTGCACTATACAGTGTGGCTGACATTCTGTGCCATTGATGTTTACGTAACCCCAGTACAGGGCTGCGTTGTGTGACACATGATTGCTTGCAGCTGTATTTTGACAGGTTAAAACAAGGTGGTCAGCACAGATGTTACCATAATTGCGGGAGGGGTGAGATATTCCTAACAAACAGCCCATCAAGCCGTCCTGTGGAAAACATTTCAGTGAATGACGAGATCGTCGTTGCTGAGGAACGACAAGCCGCAATCCCAAACTGAGCCCAACCTCAAAGGACCATGGGGAAAAGAGCGATGTATCATTTATGACCTATGGAAAAATACACCTAGCGCATTCCACAAAATACACACAACGCCACAGAATATGTTGGTGCTTTATAAATCAATAATAAGAATACATAATACATCATTTTGGAGAGAGAGAAAAAAAAAAAAAAGACACTAAAGACAAAAAAGAAAGTGGGCAGCACGGTGGTGTAGTGGTTAGCATCCTAGCCTTGCAGCGTTGGGTCCCCAGTTTGAATCCCAGCCAGGGCAATATTTGCATGGAGTTTGTATGTTCTCCCTGTGTCTGCGTGGGTTTTCTACCAAAAACGTGCAGATAAGTTAATTGGCTTCCCTACAAAATTGGCCCTAGACTACAATGGACATAGGACTATGGTAGGGAATCGATTGTAAGCCCCTCTGAGGGACAGTTAACCAGATTACCGTATATACTGTGTAAAGTGCTGTACAACATGATGACGCTGTAACCTATGGAAAACTTCGGCACTTGACCTATAATTTGGAGTAAGAGGGAGGGTCTTCAAAGTGTCAGACCCAGGAGCAAGACCCTCTCTGACACCGATCACTACAAATAGCCACTAATTAGCTACCTCATTTTGCAGAACTTGAATCCCAAGGTCCAATTCTGGGAGAGAATCATGTGTGTGGCGTCTATATGGGGTTCCCCCAGGCACTCCAGTTCCCTACCACAACCTGAAAACACATCCGTAAGTTAACCAGTGTCCCGCCAAAAATCTGCTGTACACTTCAGATCAGACTGTGGGTTGTACAGAGGGTCAAAGGGTGATTTCAAGAGTCTTGTGGATGAGAGAGAGAGAGAGAGAGAGAGAGAGAGAGAGAGAGAGAGAGAGAGAGAGAGAGAGAGAGAGAGAGAGAGAGAGAGAGAGAGAGAGAGATGTCATGTTCGATCGGATTTTCGATAGTTTTTCTGGTCGATTTCTCATAGAAGTGAATCAAAATCGATAAGGAAATCCATCAGAAAATCGATCGAATGGAAAATCGAACAGAAAATTGTATGGTGTGTACCCAGCATTAAGCCTAGTACACTCAACCCAATCATTTACCACTTCCATGGAGTACGAGAGAGCTTACTGACAAAAGCTGTTCAACGTATTCAAAATCTGTCGACCCCCTTAAGGTGGCCATACACTGGTCGATTTTCCATCAGATTCGACCAACAGATAGATCTTTCTCTGATCGAATCTGATCAGAGAGGGATCGTATGGCCACCTTACTGCAAACAGATTGTGATCGGTTTCAGGCTGAAATCAATTCACAATCTGTGGAGCTGCCGCCCCCTCCCCTCCCCCGGCATACATTACCTGCTCCGGCCGGCGCGAGTCCCCTGGTCCGCTGTCTTCTTCTCCGCTCTGGCTACTGAACTTCCTGTCCAGGGAAAGTTTAAACAGTAGAGGGCTCTCTACTGTTTAAACTACCTGCCGGGACAGGAAGTGCTGTGTAGCTCTGGAGCCCGAAGCGGAGAAGAAGACCAGGGGACTCACGGCCCGCCGGCGACCGGGAAAAATCTTCCGCACAGATGGGTCGACGGGAATAGACGGGAACGATCAATTTCGGACGGAAATCGATCGTTCTGTCAACGGTGTGCGCGGCGATTTCACAGCCGTTTCGATCACTGTGATCGAAACGGCTGTATGTCGGCGGGAAAATCGTTAGGTGTATGGGCCCCTTTACATGGTAAAATTGGCCAAACAAAATTGGATGTGGGTACGCACCTTAAAGTAGAGGACAGAAGAAACGGTAACTGGAGAGTCGGGAAGAAAACTGGAGAACAGGCAAATGATGAGAATCAATCAAGAAAACCAAACAAAAGATAAAGAAGAGTCAACAAGGGGACAAAAGTAAAGACAGGACAAAAAACGCAGGAAAGATGCTGATATAATGCTGAATAGACACCACTACAAACAGACTGGTCGGGTGCATGACAGACCCAACCGGTCTCCCACCGCATGTGTAAGGTGTAAGGTGTAACCTCCCAGACCCATGGGAAGTGCGGAAGCGGTGCTTAGCGTACCTGTCCGCTGGCTTGTCTCCTCCAGTCCTCAGTGCATCATCGCGGGGAGTCCATACCACAAGACCTGACGGCACGTATGAGGTCACAAAGTGTGCGATGGGGAGAGTCTTTCCAATAGACTTGCTGAAATGTGTTTGCACTACATTGGCAGCAATAGATTCCTCTCTGATCGGATTCGATCAGACTGGGATGTATCTAAAGGGCAAATCTGCCGGCCAATCAAGTGATGTAAGAAAAGAACAGAAGAAAAGATAACAGGAATTACAACAACAACAACAAAACAACTCAGGAGAAGAGAGTAGTCATGAAGAGAACAGAAGACAAACAGGAAGTGTGGACTGTAAGAAAAGAATAGACTATATAAAGAGATGTTAAAAAGTGTAAAAGTTCTTATGTATTCTGCAGAGTACCTGAAATAAAAAGTGCATCAACTCATTCGGAAGTGGTTACCTCACTAAACTGACCAGCTGGCCATTCCTTCCCCTCCGATAGGACCTTCCCTGCCCTCCAGAAATTACAGGTACACTTGACTTCTCTGTGTTACTCCCTGGACACATGTCTATGCACATACTTCCCAGAGCCCCATGCAAGGCAGGGCTGCCTGTAACAGTAAACCAGCAGCCCCTGCGAGCCGAGGTTACCCCTGCTTGATTCTATTAGTTTCGGCTAAGTGGGATCCTTGTGTCTAATATGCATTTTCTCTCCGGATTATTGAGGCTATTACTTAAGTCTGCCATGTTTACATACTACTGTGTCAGCAGAACAGGCCTCCTGCTTGTAGCAGACAGTTGCATATGCCATACGCAAATACGCCCTGACACGACAGTTAATTACACAGAGTGCTCGGCGGCACGCATGATCGCGGCACTAATGAAACCACTTTGTAAAGTGAAGAAGATCGCAGAGACGCATCTCAATGACGTTCACTTATCTGAATAAATGGCTTCATATGGCTCAATTATACCGGCAAATCCTTTGTTTTCCTCTCTATTCCTTCCTAGAAAGCAAGAACGAGGCGTGCTTTCAATGCCTGTGCTTTCTATACCAGCAGATTCACCGCAACCAAACTCCAGGCAAGAGCTATTCTACGTCTGGAGAGATCAGCAGAGGGGAAGAACAGCAATTAGGTTTTTATTGCCGTGTGCACCCCCCATCAGGAAGACATGGGGGTCCCACTGACAGCTAGGACAGGTTAGAACCGGTACAAGAAGCAGAGGTCAATCTTTTCAGCAGGGCAGAGAGGACGCTAAAACAACTTACTTTATTAAAGGAAACACAAGGTGAAAACAAACTGTGGAGATAAACTGTAGCAATCCTTTTTCTCCTAAAATGATTTTTTTATTCGATACACCACGGTTTTATCTTATTTTAAATCTACTTTTTGAGTTTTTACTGTTTCATGGTCTCTGCTCAATGACACCTGCTTTGAAGCATGCTAGAGCTAAAATCTATGACCCATTGACCCTTTTTATCTCTTTCCTGCTCTCAGAAGCCAAGAAAGGGGGACATTCACACTTGAGCGTTTTGCCGGCGATTTCAGCAAAACGCTCAAACGATAGCGCTTTTGAAAGCGCTAGTGTAATAAAACCCTATGGACCTGTTCTTACTTGGGCAATTTGCGGTAATCGTTGCAAATCGCCCAAAAACGCGAAACGCAAACGTGTAGCCTGCACCATTTTCAGGTGATTTTCCGGCGATCGCGTTTCAGTGCTATAGAAGCGCTTAACGCAATCGCGGGGAAAAAAAAAAATCGCCGCAGTGTTCAGTGATTTTTCCGCTGAAAAAAATCACTCACGCAAAACTGCGCTTTCAAGTGTGAATGGGCCCTAATCCCTTACCAGTGAGCTTTACTACAGCCTAGTCACCACCTGGAGAGAAATTGCCACTTACATGCCTGATTTTTAACTCTTTCAGGCAGTGAAAGAAAGAAAAGAACACAGTCTAGTTATTAGTGTGCTAGGCACTGTACATACACGTGTCTATCTCATCATGTCGCCTGTGACCTCGTGTATCCTCCAAAGGTGGCCACTAACTATCCAATTTCTAGTGAAAACTAGTTCAAGTGATCAGAAAAATCTGATCGGAAGTAAAATCGTTCACTACACCATCAACAAACTAATCTTTGCTTCCTATCACCACCAACAAGAAAATCTAAATTTTGGTTTGATCTAAATCCAATCGGACGACTTTACAATCGTTCGTAATCGATTTGTGCCCATCAACTGAGATAATTTAACACCAATTCGAGCAGAATTTCTGATCGCTTGAATGATTTTGGACCGTTAGTGGCTACCTTAACCTCCCTAGCGGTAACCCCAAGTCACGCTCGGGACGGAAATCCACAGCTCTGAGCAGTAATCCCGAGTTGGATCCATCGGAGGTGTGGAATGTGCAGGGCTGCCACGGATCTATCAACCACAGGAATTAGGTTAAAGCGGATCCGAGATAAAAAAAACTAACTATAACAAGTAACTTGTCTATATATATTACCTAAAGTTTAGATAGTTTACACAACAAATCTATCTGCAAACAGCTTCAACAGAATCTGATTATTTTGTCCTGTGATACAATGAGGGCAGCCATGTTCTGTTTTTCACAGGCTGCTATCAGGAGATGCTATCAGCTTGCCTCTGTAAATCCAGTCCCCTCTCCTCCTCCCCTCTGCCTCTGAAATGTCTGGCTAGTAACACCTCCCCCTCCTGCTGCACAGACTGAGCTCCCATAAGCCCTTGCTACTGTCTGAAAATGCCAAGGCACTCTGAAAAGTTGTGGGCGAGGTTTGTTTAGTTTATAGGGAATTAAAGTATTAAAACAAAAAAAGTATTTGGTTTGAGGAATGCCCTATAAACTATATGAAAGGAACACAACTATGCAAGGCGTAAAAGTTTATCTCGGATCCACTTTAAGTTAGCTTGCGTAACGCCATGCACTGGTTTATGCATCAAACACCTTGTCGCTTTCTCGGTGTCAAAAAATATTCCAAGCAGGAAAATGGGATTTTTTGGGGGGGTCTGTACACGTTTGTGCACAGCAAACATGTTACTGTTGCCATGGCTGCACTGTGGAGGACATGGTAACTAGAAAATCAAAGCTAGCTGCAAAATGAAATGAAGAGATTATTTTTAATATAACCTCAAACAATAAATAGTGCATCACTCCCTTTCTTAGTCAGAGTGAGCTGCACTATAAAAGGCGGCATGTTGTCACAGCAAGAAAAGGCATGAGGATAATATAATTTCTCCTAGCCTGGGGTAGCAGAAGAGGATGTTGATGCGAGCCATGATGCAGGCCTGTGCGGTGAGTACCGATAGCAGCTGTCAGTCTTGGAGCATGGACAAGGAAGTTATATTTTTATCTGTTATTTGTTCTGTGAAGCCACCAACAGTTTCCAAGTAACTATTAAAATCAACAAATAACACATGCCGAATCTTGCCAAGATAATTGTAATTGTTAGTCTCCCTTTTCTATACTTTTTTTTTCTGTAGCTCTGAATACTTGACCTAGTTTCCTTTGAATGGGGGGAACATTCTGATGACAAAAAAAAAATGGTTCTGAAATTTGGAGCAATTTATTTTGATGAAGAGGGCACTCAATTATGGAAAAATAGGAGGTGGCCTAATTTAAAAGCTAACCATGCAAAAAGATTTTTTTTCCCTAATGGCTTTAGATGGATACCAGTGGGCTGCATCACCACACACACCAAGGTTTGTAGTTGCCGTAGGAACTCCAATGAGAATCTTGCCAATTCCCATTGCTGAGAAGCTAAAATCTGTCTTTTTGGAAATGTCTCAGTAAAATGACTGCACACACCATACAATATTGAAAACCTTACAAATCTATACCGGAAACTTACTTCAGGTTTGATACCTAAGCTGAGAGAAGACTCTGGATACCATATTGCCTTCGTGGTCTCCGGGCCGTCCAATCATTCCATCGCAGTTACTCATCCAGCTATGCGCAGTACAGATGTATGTGTACACCACCACTGGTGAGCTGGGCACAGGGTGAGCTGACTGACAGCTCTTCCTGCTGCCACTCAAACGGCAGCATTAAATACTATTCCACCTCCAAGTCGTAGCAGCTCGGAGGAAGAAGTAATTAATCACCCGATCCCTCAATTACTCTTGCACGGGACGCATACTATAGCACTAGTGCGCTCCTCTTTGAAACTACTTGGGCCGAGTAGTTCCTGAGGCTGCCCAAAAAGTGCCAAAGAGCTATTAAGAATTCACATGTTGAATAAATTCAACCAGGGATGGCACAGAAACGAGGGGACAGATTGAGGGCCGGGAAGGCTGTATGCTATCCAGAGCCTTCCCTCTTACGTTACTTGCTTACTACCATAGCAACACTCTCGTTACTCATGTATCGCAGTGATTGTGCAATGAGGGGCACCAGTACATAGTGCTCTGCAGGCAGCACACGCCAAGATTACCAATAGTTTGTGCATCAGGCCAAGGAGAGATTAACAGAAGACAGAATTTAAGGGTTAAGAGATCAGAAGCGCTAAATTGTGAATTTTAAGTGTACTTGAGGTGACCCAAAATATACTAAAATGTGGCCATTGCGCCGTCCTGATACTTACAGGTCACCAATTGGTTACACCGGCCTACCTTTCGTAACTCTGCTTTGCCTCTCTCTAGTTTGTGGGTCTGACTAAAGCCAGTCAAACGGAAGATGAAAGAGCTCTCCTTCTCGGTCACATGGTCTGTCCAACTCCGTGCTCCCTCTCTGTCTGGCTGTGTTCAGGTAGACCTTGTCAATCTGATCGGATTGGTTAGAAGATTTTTGCCTTGTAGTGCAGAGTTCTCCAACCCTGTCCTTAAGGCCCATAAACAGTACATGTTTTGCAGAAAACCACAAACATGCACAGGTGGGGTAATTAGTGTCTCAGCAGAGCTGATTATCTATGGATTCCCACAAAACATCTATGGATTCCCACAAAACATGCACTGTTGGTGGGCCTTGAGGACAGGGTTGGGGAACACTGCTTTAGTGGCCCCAAAAGATAATTTCTGATTGCTCACACGAATAATCATTTGTAAATGATCGTTTGCCAAATTGCACTATTCGTGGCCACCTTAAGACAGATGAGGAGTGATAAATCAGAAGATAAATAAGGAGCAAGAAATTAGGAGATCAAAGGAGAGGAGATATTCATATGATCAAGTTTCATATGTGTAACCTTTTAGTCTCGGTTTTAAAGCCCTTTCTTACTTGTACTTTTGTACATGACCCTTTAACACATGAATTCAGTTTATCATGTGCTTATACTGTATGCGGACAGAAGTGCTCCAACATGTATATAAACTAGTCATACAAGAAAGAATACGATTTCCAACCAAAAATGCATTTTGATACGGCAAAATACACAAGTGGGAACAGGTCAGCACTAGCTTCTGTGAGTTGTCAAAAAACCTCTCTTTCCCAAACATATGTTCTGTAAAATGTTCCAATCCTAAAGCAAAATAAATCTGGTATTTCTAGAAGTTGTGATCAGGACTCACAGAGACAAGCAAATCTTGCAGAAAGAAAACCCGAATCTTAGTACAACACCCCAGGAATGATTGTCTGTATATTCTTACCGATCCTTGGCCAAGTTGTCTTTAGACTGTTCTCGCCCCAGGGCAGCAGGTTCAGACAGCCTCAGTCAAGAATCTAACATGTACCGGTGTTCCAAGGTCGCTTAATAAACTAGTGACAATTGGCAGTCAAGTACATCGCTCTTACCAGTCACAGCAGAAGCAGGGTTGTGGGGTCAGTACAAGAATCATCCGACTCCTTAGTTTATGAAACCACCAATTCAGACTCCCACTCCAGGTACCCAAAAGTTGCTCTGACTGACTCCACAGCCCTGAGCATAAACCACCCCTTCGCTCCCTGCTCCATTGTCCCTCCACCCTTAGCATAGAATATTTTGCTTGGCTCTTACCACGCCGTGTCACCCACTGGATCAAGTTTGATTGTGGCAATACACACCTTAAAGGGGAACTGAGCTCAGACCTTCCTCTCTGCTCCCTATAAGAAAACATTTCTTTGTTACAGCTGATGCAAATCCTGCAACAAATCTGCAGTTTGTCTACTTCCTGCTTTCATGGAAGCAGGCATAGGATTCATACACTGTGTTTACAAGTTAGCTGCTATGCTGAGACAGCCAGCAAACACAGCTGAGAGATAAAATTACAGTTCAGATTAGTCACAGATGAGGGGGAATTAGACAGGATAAACTCTCTAAAAACCTACAGGGTGCATATTTCTATGTTTTCATTCGGTCCTATGCAAGAGTTCAGGTCCACTTTAACTATGGTAGGTTGTAAGGATGCGACTGCGCACTCCTAGGGGGGACAGTTAGGAACAGGACTATGTACTCTGTGATGTCCTGTGGAAGACGACATGATGATAGTACAAATAATAATAATAATAGGCCTTCACAAAATGTAAGAAAACATTTCTACCTGTTGAAGGATGGGTGATAGTCTAGGTCATGGATTGAGTCAAGCGGAATCCAGAAATTTGAATAACCTTTTGGTGTCAAAACATCTGCACCAATATCCTGGAGCTCTGAGATCTTGGTAGTGTAAACCTTACACCTATAGAAAGCACCAATATCCTGGTGCTCTGCGATATCGGTGGTATAAACCTTACACCTATAGAAAGCTCCATATCCTGGCACTCTGCGATATCTGTGGTGTAAACTTTACGCCTATAGAAAGCACCATATCCTGGAGCTCTGAGATATCAGTGGTGTAAACGTTACGCCTATAGAAAGCCCCATATCCTGGAGCTCTGAGATACCGGTGGTGTAAACGTTACGCCTATAGAAAGCACCATAATCCGGAGCTCTGAGATATTGGTAGTATAAACCTTATGCCTATAGAAAGCACTATATGCCGGAGCTCTGAGATATTAGTAGTATAAACCTTACGCCTATAGAAAACACCAATATCCTGGAGCTCTGAGATACCGGTGGTGTAAACTTTACGCCTAAAGAAAGCACCATAATCCGGAGCTCTGAGATATTGGTAGTATGAACCTTATGCCTATAGAAAGCACTATATGCCGGAGCTCTGAGATAGTAGTATAAACCTTACGCCTATAGAAAACACCAATATCCTGGAGCTCTGAGATATCGGTGGTTTAAACCTTACGCCTATAGAAAGCACCATATCCTGGAGCTCTGAGATATCGGTGGTTTAAACCTTACGCCTATAGAAAGCACCAGATCCTGGAGGTCTGAGATACCAGTGGTGTAAACGTTACGCCTATAGAAAGCCCCATATCCTGGAGCTCTGAGATACCGGTGGTGTAAACGTTACGCCTATAGAAAGCACCATATCCTGGAGGTCTGAGATACCAGTGGTGTAAAGCTTACGCCTCTAGAAAGCACCATATCCTGGAGCTCTGAGATATTGGTAGTATAAACCTTACACCTATAGAAAGCACCATGTCCTGGAGCTCTGAGATATCGGTGGAATAAACCTTACGCCTATAGAAAGCACCATGTCCTGGAGCTCTGAGGTATCAGTGGCGTAAACCTTACAGCTATAGAAAGCACCATGTCCTGGAGCTCTGAGATATCAGTGGTGTAAACCTTACAGCTATAGAAAGCTCTCACACACCTGCCTGTGTAACACACTGCCGGGATACATACTTGTGTCTAGCTAAAAATATCCACTTACTGAATGCTGCTTTGCTCTCTAGACGCGCTCTCTCTGCACTTCATTGATTTATTGATAAATACCGAGGCTCACCATTGCCTGGTACTGCGTGCCACAGGCATCCTTACTGCACGGAAAAAGCCTGAGCTACCAAATATCTTCCTCTTACAATTAACAGCGAGATAAACCGAGGAATCGGGAAATCACTCCTACTCCATACTCTGGAAAAGAACGAAAATCCATGTCTGTCTTCAAACTGCAGCTAACTTTTTCCTCTGCATCTTTTGGTTTTATTTTAAGGCCTAACTTTATATTACTATCACCTTTGTAAGCGGAGTGCCCAAATGCTATCTTTTTACATCAAGCAAGGCCCCTGTACCGTCCTGTTTTGAAGGGAAATTTCACTTGTGAAAATAGTTTTCTACTGGTTTTAAAACTAAGTAACAAAAGTCTATTCTTCACTTCTAAATACAGATTCTGCAATGTAGGAGTTTTTGTACTGTCTATTCTCCAAACAGAGTACTGGTAGTTGCAAAGTGGTGCAATTTCAGCTTGCAGTCACGTGACCCCTACCTCCACTTCCCTGTTCTGTGAAGGCACCCTGCATATGACTGGACAGAGGAAGGGGCAACCAGGCAACCACTCACCTCCTTCCCTACATTGGGCTCGATTCACTAGCACGAGCTAAAATCCTCAGTGCACGCTACAGGCTGTCTAGCGTGCACTTCTAAAGCTACATACACACGAGGCACAACTGTCCCCTGTTGCATGCAGCCGAGACCAGGGAGCGACAGCAATCCACACGTCTCGCTAGAAAGGCAGAGACGCAACGGAAGCTGTCTGTGAAGGGAGCATCCCCCGACCGGATGCTCAATTCACTTGCGTTTGTCTCCTGTCGCTATTCCGCATACACACGCAGTACGCGTGGCGGACTAGCGACAGTTGCAGAGACAGACGTTGCCGGCGATCGAACTTTTCAATCGCACGGCAACTTCACTATCCGGCGACAGTTCGTGGCGCGCGCGTCATACACACGGGGCAACTGTCGCTCAGACATGCGCGTGCCACGTGTTTGTGGCGACAGTTGTGCCCTGTGTGTATGAGCCTTAACTTAAAGGACAACCGAAGCCAGAGGAATATGGAGGCTGTCATATTTATTTCCTTAAAAACAATACCAATTGCCTGGCTGTCCTGCTGACCCTCTGCCTCTAATACTTTTAACCATAGACCCTGAACAAGCATGCAGCAGATCACGTGTTTCTGACATGTCTGGCAAATCAGACAATGTTAGCTGCATGCTCGCTTTTGGTGTGATTCAGACACTATTGATCAACAGGGCTGCCAGGCAACTGGTATTGTTTTAAAGAAAATAAATATGGCAGCCCCCGTATGCTTCTCACTACAGTTTTCATTTAAGCGCAGCTTAGAGAATCAAGCCCATGACTGGAGGAAGCAACATAAGGTTATTACCAGGGCTGTGGAGTCGGAGTCGTGGAGTCGGGCAATTTTGGGTGCCTGGAGTCGGGAAAAAATGCACCGACTCAGACTCCTAATGAATTTGTAACTGTAATTAAAATAGAAAATATAATAAAATGTTCTATTTCTCAGATAATAGTCATTAAAAATAATGTATATATACAGTATATATACAGTAATAGCTGTGCTTAGTCCACAAAAATGAAATAAACCAATCAAAATTAGTTACTTGTGCTGCTTCAATAAAGCAGTCCCCGTATTTTTAAGGTCAGATATACATATCTGATTGTGACTGTATATATGATGTGTACACAGGAATCTCTTATATATACTAAATAACATCTATGCTGTAAGAATAAAGCCTGATGTGTAGCTGTGTCACTAATAGAGATGGTCAATGAGATGGAAATAATTCTGCACTGATGCTGATTTATGCAAATGTATGCACTCCCTTTGCTGATGAAATCAAATAAATTGATATGTTGTTAAAATTTGGTTTGGTGACTACAAATTAAAGGGTACCTGAGACGGATGAAAAGTAAAGTTTTATACATACCTGGGGCTTCCTCCAGCCCCCTTCAGGCTAATCAGTCCCTCACTGTCCTCCACCACCCGGATCTTCTGCTATGAGTCCTGGTAATTCAGCCAGTCAGCGCTGTCCGGCCGCATGCCGCTCCCACAGCCAGGAACATTCTGCACCTGCGCAATAGTGCTGCACAGTAGGCCTGAACGATTTATCGTTTTTTGATCGAAATCGCGATCACGGAAACAACGATTCCGTGATCGTGAAGGTGACGATTTTTCACGATTTTACTGGCAACAGTGTACTAGTTCAGCCCGGCAGTCCATCTCCTGCTTGCCGCTCTGCAGCGGCAGCTTAGTAGCTCTCACCAGCTCCTTCCTAGTGGCCGCCTCTACCCCCTACGTCATCAGTGTGTTCTCCCTCCGCCTTGCATCTTCATCATCGGTGGACGGGCGGCTGCAGCAGGCACTCACTTACTCTTGCTCCGCCCAGCCTAGCACATCATCAGCTGGGCGGGCGGTGGACTCCGCCCACAGGTACTGCCTCTTTCCCTCCGCCTTGCCTAGCGACTAGCGAGTCATCATCTGGGCGGGTGGCCGCCACGGCTCTCACTCACTCTCACTCCACCCAGCCTAGTACATCATCAGCTGGGTGGGCGGCAGACTCCGCCCACAGGCTCTCGCTCTGTTTCCCTCCGCCTAGCGTGTCATCAGCTGGGCAGGCGACAGGACTGTCACTAAAGAGTTTGGCCAGGTAGTGCACGACAATTATATATATATATATATATATATATATATATATATATATATTACTACCAGCCATCCACCAGGCTAAGATTTACCACTGCTCCGCCTCCTTTGCCACTCTACATCAGTGCAACTCTGCACATCACGCTGACACCCTGTGTGTGCCTCATCCATTCTGTATGTGTACAGGATGATGTGTGCTGGGCAGTGGGCAATTTGAGCTGAGGTGACTGTGAGCTGGACTGTGTGATGCGATTTTATATGTATTCACGATTTTTCTTCAAATCTAGTCCTCTTGCTTTGCACTGTCCTGAGCCCGGCCACAAGGATCAGTTTGTGTGAACAGTAGTGTCCTTCCACAGCTCTGCACTCCGCACGACAGGCTTTGGCCAGTTATCAAGCCTGGCAGGAATGGAACCACAGTGAGTGTGAGTGTGTGTGTTATATCTTGTCAAAGCCTGTCCTGCGGAGTGCTGAGCTATGGAAGGACTCTATTGTTCACACAAACTGATCCTTGTGGCCGGGCTCAGGACAGAGCACGGCAGGAGGAGGACTACCGGTAGTTTTTAAGAAAAATCGTGAATCGAATCGAAATCGCAATTTCTAACAGAAATCGTTCAAATCAATCTTTTCCTAAAATCGTTCAGGCCTACTGCACAGGTGTAGTATGCTCCTGGCGGCGGAGTGTGTGCATGCGCACTACGCCAGACTGGCTCAAGTACCTGGACCCATAGCAGAAGATCCAGGTGGCGGAGGAGGACAACGAGGGACTGATTATCCTGAAGGCGGCTGGAGGAAGCCCCAGGTATGTATAAAACTTTAATTTCATCTGTCTCAGGTTTACTTTGTTACACAGTAGTACTATTCTCTACATATGCACTCCCCACAGAGCTGCAGGGAATCCACTGAGAATGCTGTGCACATTGAACACAGAGGTGTTGTCTATCACCCATAAACCTTGTTCAGATTGTGCATGAAGAATGTGTAATAGAGGAAGAATCTCCTCATTCCCCTGCAGAGTACCTGCACATCATTCTTACATGTACCCACAGTCACATTGCCTAGGGCCTGATAGATGTTCTTTGTTCCGGTGTGTACCTTTTACAAGTACTCTTACCAAGGACTAGTTTTAGTCTAAATGGAATAAATATAGTAGTCTACATATCCTTCTCACTTCAGTTGTCTTGTAAAATTCCTAAGCGTTGGCAGTTAAGAGACGAATTTCATGTTACATACTTTTAATTAACAAAATTGTAATATGCAAATTAGAGGAGTCGGAGTCGAGGAGTCGGAGTCGGTGGAATCCTAAACTGAGGAGTCGGAGGAATCCTAAACTGAGGAGTCGGAGTCGGTGGATTTTTGGACCGACTCCACAGCCCTGGTTATTACAACACAAGCGTTTTCATTTGTGGTGTTCTTTGAGAGAAATACATTTAAGAAGAACCATTCGGTTTACCTACCAGAAGGTAAGCCAACACTTGCCTTCTTTTTAATGGAAAGTTGATTTACTTCATTGCATTTTTGCATGCCTAAGTTTGCCTTTCTTCTGATGTTTTAGTCACCCATGTCGGGGCGGAAGGGGGGGGGGTTGAATTTTATGCTGCATAAATTTAATTTATTGGAACTGTGACCCCGAACTAAAGGCCAAGGAGGATGGTACTTCTCCCCATGTTATACTGGTGGTACCTGTTCAAGCAGCCCAAACTTGTGAGTATCCACTTAATTACAATAGTCCACTTATCTTACTAATACATTACACCATACTGGGCTCCCCGTGTTCCTGTTCTCTTGTATTCTCTACCAAATGTAACAGGCATGTCTGTGGAGTCTGAATAATTTTTGGGTACCTGGAGTCTGAGGTTTCATATACTGAGGAGTCAGGTGAATTTTGTACCCACACCATAGCCCTGCAAGGGCTGTGGAGTCGGAGTAGAGAAGTCGGAACAATTTGGGTACCTGGAGTCTGTTTCATAAACTGAGGAGATGATTTTTGTACCAACTCCACAGCCCTGGTAACAGAAATATTTTTTTAATGCGTACTAACGGAGATATTAGGGATGAGTGGGGAGGGGAAGATAATATGGTCATTCATGAGGATGGGATTTAAGCAACATCCAGAGATTTGTTAACTTGTAACCACATCTGACCACTTGCAGTTGCATCAATGCTACTGCCCAAACCTCTATCTCCCATGTTTTGGGATTGGTGGTCCACCTCATCTGATCCTCCCAACCAATTGCCACCGTAATCGGCACAGCGAGATTTCCCCATCCTCAAGGCTTCTCTCCCTAGAGGTAAACATGCAAGCTTAGGCTGAGCCGAGCTGCAGATTCATATATTGGTCTACAGGAGCGATTGTAGTCTTGGGCTTTGAACAATTAATAATCTGAAGTCCGCACCCAGCTTCAGGCACTGCGCATTCTCCATCTTAAAGTCATTGTTCTGGAGTCCTTTTGGTCTAAACAAACTTTCAGTCTCTCCGCCGCCACTTTTGTGAACAACGAGTTACTGATCATCAGTCACTGCGACAAACTCGCCCTCCCTCGTTTTCTGCCTTGCTCGGCTGTCTAAAATATCCCCCGTATATCTTTAAATGTGCAAGTCAGCACTTCCTGGCACAGGGAGAGAGAGAGAGCGAGAGAGAAAGGAAAAAAACTTGCGTAACGAAAAAAATCCTCTGGCCTACAAGTTCCCAATAACGATCGGTGTCGCACTGTACACTTGATGGATGGCCCAGGCAGCGTTCCGTCAAATTCCGTGGGCCCATTAATAAGGTCACAAGGCGACTGTAAATAAAAACAGAGTAAGAGCATAAAAGATGAGGACAGAGCGCTTGTTAACCTCTCCTCCACCCGAGGGGTTCAGTTAAAATAAAACTATGTTGAAAAAAATAAGTTATGGGTTTGCAGCGAGAAAATCTGCACTGTAGTCTGTTTGATGTGCAGAGATGGAATACATCAACTGACAGGTTAAAGACATAGGGGGTCTGTTTTTAGAAGGAAGACTGGGATCTTGATACACTGCACATCCATCGTCAAAAGACGCCTACATATTGAAAATTCCACCTTACCTTATGCAAATTAATTCAGTAGCTGCTGATCAGTTAGCTCAGGGGTCCCCAAACGTTTTTGGTCGAGGGCCGGGTCAACATACTTCAGACTGCTGGGGGGCCGGAACATACATAAAATGATGTAGAAGTCTTTGCGGGCCAGACAGTGAAGCATACCCAGGTGACAACCTGCAGTCCAATTGGACAGCAGTGTCACCTATCTGATGTGATTGGAAATCAGCGAATGACTGCTTTCTGGCTTCCATGTGGATGGGTAGTGCCAGCACTGCTATTCTATATGCGGACCACCAATATTTGAAGATGTAGCTGACCGCATCTATAAGTAATACATTTTGTGCGTGGGAAGGGGGGGGCAATAAAGCCTCAGGGGGCCACATTTGGCCCACGGACCTTAGTTTGAGGACCACTCAGTTAGCTGGTCACTGGTTAATTGACTTAAGCCGCATCTACACGCGTAGATGCGGCCGCGATGCTCCTTATCAATCGAGCCGCTGATGCGGCTCGATTGATAAAATCCGACAGGACGGATCTCCGCACCGCCGATTCCCTGCTCGATCCCCGCGAGGGGACAATGGCAGGGAATCGTGCGGGAGATAAGCGGCGCCGGCGGGGACGAGCGGGGAATCGAATGCTGCGGGTACGCGGCGGGCACGCTCGGGGACGCGGCGGGCACGCTCGGGGACGCGCAAGAGGCCGCCGATCGCCACAACATCTCCCCGTGTAGACGGGGCTTAACAGCCACTAGGTTTTACTGACTTAAAGGATACCCGAACTGAAATGTGACATAATGAGATAGACATGTGTATGTACAGTGCCTAGCACACAAATAACTATGCTGTGTTCCTTTTTTTCTTTCTCTGCCTGAAAGGGTTAAATATAAAGGTATGTAAGTGGCTGACTCAGTCCTGACTCAGACAGGAAGTGACTACAGTGTGACCCTCACTGATAAAAAATTCCCCTTTTTTACCTCTTTCTTGCTCTCAGAAGCCATTTTCTGCTAGGAAAGTGATTTATAGTTGGAATTTCTTATCAGTGAGGGTCACACTGTAGTCACTTCCTGTCTGAGTCAGGACTGAGTCAGCCACTTGCATACCTTATATTTAACTCTTTCAGGCAGAGAAATAAAAAAAAGGAACACAGCATATTTGTGTGCTAGGCACTGTACATACACATGTCTATCTCATTATGTCACATTTCAGTTCGGGTATCCTTTAAGGTGCCTATAGATTACTCCACATGGCGGCCGATAGACCATCCAACTGGATAAATCTAATCAAATGAGAAATTGGTGCTACCAAGAGCATGCCCCATCAACAATACAACCAATTTCTGGCCACAATTGGTCACATGTATCGATCAGACATGCTGGAAAATCTCAGCCCGACATGCATGATCGGGTGCACGGCGGTAAGCAACATGCTATAAATCGCAAACACCGAGCGTGAAAGAAACCCACGGCCCCGGATCTCTCCCCCCCCCCCCCCCCCCCCGTGCAGTTACACTTTACCTGTCACACTGCCCACTAGTGTCCGCCGTACTTCTGCATTCTAGCCCCATGTAACTACTGGCATATAGCATGTGCGGCGCATGTGTGGCGTCACACGTGCTAGAACGCCACCAGCATCACGGGGGCGCAAATGCAGAAGTACACGAGGACAGCGGCAGGTGTAGTATAAATGCACGGGGCACAGGGGGGATAGGCACATTTACACTAGGGGCACACAGCATGGCTGCTAGATATCCTGTCAGGCATTTCTGGGGAATTTGGACAATCCATTATCTTGGAAACGTAGTACTTAAAGGACACCTGAGGTGAAAATAAATGAGTAAAACAAACGATTGTATCCATCTTCCTTCTCCTAAAAATGACTTTTTAAGATATTCCACAGTTTTATTTTATGTTTCAATCTACTTTTTACGTTTTACCCGTTTTATTGTTTATACTCAATGACCGAAGTAGGATTGAAGTCAATTGCTCAATTGAAGTATGCCAGAGCTAAAATCTATGAACTGCTGACCCTTTTCGATCTCTTTCCTGCTTGCAAAAGCCATTTTCTGCTAGGAAAGTGTTTTATAGTTGGAATTTCTTAGTGAGGGTCACACTGTAGTCACTTCCTGTCTGAGTCAGGACTGAGTCAGCCACTTACATACCTGATATTTAACTCTTTCAGGCAGAGAAAGAAAAAAAGGACCACAGTATAGTTATTTGTGCGCTCGGGTATCCTTTAAAAAAACTGAAAAGTCACAGAAGATTACATGCAAATCTGGCCCGAGATCGGATTGGTTTTTGTCTATAGCATCAGAATCAGTCTTCTACATGTCTGACCTAAGTAACGTACTGTAAATTGTGATTGATCGCTTTGGATTACAGGGCTTAATGTGAAATGCTTCGGTTGTCACACAGGCAGACAGGTTGTTGAAAACTATGGATAGTGAGAGGTCAGCCAATGGTTGAGTGAGTCAATGGGAACTATTTACCTTTTAAGCATCACTGAAGCATGCCATAGTAGGAGATATTATCCAGCTTGTCCCTAGAGCTGTGAGTGACAATACCTACACTTCACTCAGACTTTTACACACTAGGCCCAATATTTTGATAAAGGTTCCCATACATTATTAAATATTATGGGATAAGGGAAACAACTAGTATCTCCCCGATATAAATTATATCAAATTGTAGAGGACTTCACACTGCTCATTTCCTGTCTAGTCTGTCTCAATCGATATTAAGATTTTTTTTAATTAATTTAGAAGGCCCTACTTCGTTTCATAGATTTTCAGAAAGGCAAAAGAGATCCATGCACTAGATAGCCATACATCCTTCTATGGATCAGAAAAACATTGAAAAGTAGACCATGAACAGCAGTGAAGTTTCAGTTTGTGGCCTGACAGCCGTTTCGCAGATAAGTTCTGCTTCATCAGAGGCAAATGTATTTACCTCTGACGAAGCAGAATTCATCAGCGAAACGGCTGTCAGGCCGCAAGCTGTACCCCCACTGCTGTTCATAGTCTACCTTTTTATGTTGTATTGATCCATACGAGAATAATAAAGGCTATGGCTACCTAGTGCCTGGATCTCTTTTGCCTTTCTGTTGACCACTGACTCACTGTGAGCACAGGTATCCAACTGCAGTACACACAGTATACCTGCCTATCTAGTGCTAGCAACTTTGTCTACATATTGTACATTTTATAGATTTTGTTTGACTGAATGTTTTACTCAAATCTGTATATGTATATCTCTAGAAGCATATGGCAGGCTTTTCAAATAAATACAAAGTGTAGAGGTCAGACCAGTTAACTGATTTCTGATTGGTTATAAAAAATTAAAAAAAAAAAATCAATCTGGTGTTTCGCAGCCTCTTTGGAATGTACATGGACCTCATCTCAAACATCTGACTTCATAAACAAAACCCACAGAAAAAGCATCACTACCTGGTGACAGAATTCCGGGCCTAGGATGGTTAGAAGCAACATGTTTTCAACAGCTCGAGAACCCAGTGGCCTCCCTATCAGCTGCATTCCTTTCGCTTCCAAAGTTATTAGAAGGTATTTAATGGAGCAGAACGCAAAACCTTTGCCAAGTCAAGATGGTCGCAGCAAAACAAAAGAGGCTGACAGCTCAGTCTCCACCAGTACAATGCGCTCTCGTACTCCTGAATTACATCATTTTTTGTTTATTTGTTTTAAGCTTCCTGCACTAACCGTTACACAGCTCCTTGGTCAAACTAAAAAGACCACGTAGTAAGTGTTGTACTGTAAGTATAGTTGGTACTACTGTAAATAAAAATTGTATGCTGAACTGAATGGTGATCTCACATTGACATCACACGCTGATCATTCTCCCGATCGTTCCCAGGAGAATGCTGGCCGATGTTGGATAAAAGTCATGCAATGAATTTCTATGAAGACAAGCCACACCAAGGTTTTTGTTCGAGATTTGATCGCACCTGCCAGATACTGCATGTAGAGTCTTTCAAATGTTTTTAGGGTTACACAGACTTGCATGGGACCCCCATCCTCATCCATCTCCCATGCGGTTTGGAGGCTGTATCATCAGTCGGAATATGTTCATAATTTGACAAAATGGGGACCATCCCTCCAACACATAATTTCTTGCAACATGGTAATCCCCTTCTAGATGTGCTATGGTACCAAGCAAATGTTGTGCTTATATCATCGAATTTTAACTGACATAACAGCTAAATGCGGTACATGTCGATAGGCATCATCCAACGTTCAATTTTTTTCTCCGTTTCTTCACACACTAGTGTGACTATACCCCAATTACACAAGGGTTTCAGGCACAAGGGTTAGGAGGATGAGCAAATTACAAGAATTCAAATGAGAACTGTAATGGTCTTAAACCAATTACTCCCCCGCGTACCAAAGATGATGGATCTCACTCACAACGACGAGCGCTTTCCGATCCACCTCCCTGGCACCGGGTGTACGTGACACCACCCGACAGGCACGGGCGAGAGTTCAAACGATCGCAGTACTTCACGCGCGAATAATCGGGGATCTTAAAGATCCTATCCAACGGTCGTTATCGCCACTTGTAGCTATGTGCCGTTCGTGTAAATGCGTGCCTGTACCCGCGTCGTAAAATCATGGAAACGATAGCTGTCGCTTTTAAAAAAAAATAGCTGGTAAAAAATTGCATAGTGGATACGGGCCTCAACCATGATCATTCACAGACCAATGAGCAGACTGGAGGCAAAAAGAGAAAGTTCTGAAACTAAACAGTAGTCTTTCTACGTGAGGCAGTTTCTCCAATTTCTCTGGCACATTTTAGACCTAAGAGATCATTTAAGCACAAGTTCAAATTCAGGTCAAAGGTTAACTACAAGTCTTCCCTCTCAGGCTTTTCTCTTTACTCTTTTTTAAAGACCCGTAAAGGAAAAAGAAAGGGAAGTTAATCCTCTCAAGATTTCGCATTAGTCTCCTGACCATGCTCAGATGTGGAGGATTCCAGATTCACCTGCTTTACAGCATCAAAAGAGTTAAAACAATGGCAGCAGCCCCTCTCCATTCACTGCTAATTCCATGAACTATGTAAAGCGCGTATTTTTCACCACTCCCCCCTCCCTCCCATCCAACTCCAAATTAAAAGTAGAGTTCATCCTGAAGTTCGCCTGGCCAATTAAAGTCAGCAATAAACTGTGGTTGCACGCAGATTGTGCATGAGGAAACCAGATCTTGGACACTTGAACTATGCTTTAAGGACAATTTTATGTAAAGGAAAGCAGAGGGGAAAAAAACCCTCCAGGAACCTGAAACTTATACAGGGATTTCCTGCCTGAGATGTAAGACTTTTAAAAAAAAATTCTTTTAAAAGCTCTGAGCAACAATTCCCTTAGCCTTAGCGATGCAGCTGAATGAAAGATCGGGAGGAAATTAATGGCAGTGGTTTTGCTGTTCCTGCCAAGAAAATGGAAAAACAAAAGGCCTGTATTGTCTAAGACACCGTGACCTCTGAACTCCAAGTGGGGAGTTATTAAAATGCGGACCTCACAACTGGGGCAGCGCAGGCCGTCAACACACACACACCATGCCAGTGCGAAGCGGCAACTGTAACCAAGAGGAAGCCAGAAGAGGAAGGATGTTATAGTCAAAATGCAGCTTGCATGCAGTGAGATAGGAACCCAAGACATTTAGATAAATATAGGAAATTAAGTTCACAATTCACTGTATGGTGGTCAACCACAATGGTTTTTACTTGAGGGGAAAAAAATCCACATCCTTCAGCAACAATGGTAAGGGCCTCAGTTATCAAGGATCCCCTGGGCTGCTGATCAGAACATCCTTTTAGCCTAGGCCACACATGTTTAACACCTAATAGCAGAAACTTTTCATAAATGGAGGATCATTCAAAGGGAACCTATAACGAGAGGTTTAAAGGGAACCCAAGGTGAGAGGGGATATGGAGGCTGCCATATTTATTCCCTTTTAAACAATACCAGTTGCCTGGCTGTCCTCCTGATCCTGAGTCTCAAATACTTTTAGCCATGGACTCTGAACAAGCATATGCAGCAGATCAGGTACTCTCAGCTGACTTAGGTTTTACTGCATTAGCCATGCGCTTGTTCCAGGGTTTTGCCTAAGACACTACTTATGCAAGGAGATCAACAGGACTGCCAGGCAATTGGCATTGTTTACAAGGAAATAAATATGTCAGTCTCCAAATCCCTCTCACCCCAGGCGCTCTATAAGGAAACTGCCATATTTATTTTCTTACAATACCAGTTGCCTGCCAGTTGTGCTGATCTCTTTGGCTGTAGTAGTGTCTGAAGCACACACCTGAAACCAGCTGCAACTAATCTTGTACATTTTTTTGTCAGAAACATCTGATCTGCATGCTTGTTCAGGGTCTATGGCTAAAAGTATTAGAAGTAGTGGATCAGCAGGACAGCCAGGCAATATGTATTGTTTAAAATTAAATTAATAGAGGCGCATGCGCGGCGTCAGCGAGTCCGGATGCAGGCTTGCTGAGCTCCGTGCCCGACAGGACGCTTAAGGCACTTTAACGCCAATAATCTTATGCAGACCTGGACGAGACCCGTAACCATCGGTGTAGGACATGCCCAGCAGCAAAAGAAGACGGAACAAGGGCAATAAGGACACTAACAAAGGCTCAATCTCTGATCTTTTTCTACGCAGCGCGCAGAAGGCGAGATCCAAGATGGCCGACGAGGCCTCTCTCCCGAGCACACCCTCCACTCCCTCATCCTCCCCAAAGAGCGCGCAAGACCCCTTGGAGGGACAGAGTCCGCAGGATAACGCTGCTCTGCTGGTCTCTATTCAAAAACTGCTAAAAAAGGAGCTAGACTCAGCTGTATCCAGCATCAACGATCACATTAGCGAACTCGGAAACCGAGTGCATGCGGTGGAGCAGCGCCTAGATGGCTTTGCGGACTCACTTAAGGAAGACTCCACGCGGCTCGATGAGCACGATAGAAGACTTGATCAACATGAAGCCCGGCTTGAGGACTATGAAAATAGAGCCCGGCGCTCTAATGTCCGTATACGAGGCTTACCCGAAACATTTACTGAACTCAGGGCAACCGCCACTAACTTGTTTGCTGCCATGCTCCCACAACTTGATCAATCTCTCTTCAGGATGGATAGGATCCACCGGGCCCTGGGTAGGCCGCGAAATCCGGACCTTCCTAGAGACGTTATTTTAAAGTTCCACTACCACGAGACTAAGGAGCAAATCATGGAGGTGGCGCGGAATCTATCCCCTCTCCCTGGAGTTCCAGACTCGGTCCAGCTTTATGCGGACCTCTCTCCACTCACGCTTCAGAAACGGCGGACTCTGCGACCCATAGCCCAAGCACTAATAAAAGAAGCTGTGCGCTACAATTGGGGGTTTCCCTGTTCAATCAACTTTGCACTCCAGGGAGCTAATCACAGGGTCACATCGTTGGAAGAAGGTAAACGAATACTTACAGCAGCAGGCATTGGAGTGCCTCTCCCTCCACCGCCAAATCTAACACCACGCCCGCAAAGACCCGAGAGAGACTGGACAACTGTAAGAAGCTCACCGGGACGCTCAGGAACTTCCCCAGGCTCATCTAGATGAGTATATTCTAGTCCAATTTACCTATGTTCCCTTCTTGCATACTGCCTGAAGCTGCCCACAGATACTGTCTGCCTACCCCATAGGCTAAATAGCCTGGGTTCAAACTTTTAATAGTGGCATTGACCTTCTGGCGCCTATCACTAAATGTTATTTTCAAGGATGGTTGGACTTAATAATTCTGCCTTTAATATATATACCTATACGGGACATTAACTAGTTTTACAGGGGAGAGGAGGGGGGAGAGGGGGGCTCTCTTTTTTCACCCTATAGGCTGATAGCCTGGGTTGCTTACTCCGAACAGATCATCCTTCCTACAATAAGGCTAGATGGACATCTTGAGACCCCGATGCCCCCCTCTTTGTAAAAAAATACTGCATAAAAGTGTATGGAGGTTTGATGGGTGTCTAGTATTTGCTTTAATACTACTAGTGCATTAAGATAAAAAGTGCTCTTAAACATGCTCTTTTTAACATCATGTACGCATGTGCACTATACTTGATTCCGCCAGTGACACTCTATCATACAATATGGATGAATGTGTAACACCTACACACCCTACTCATAATACATAGTAGAAATTTCTCAACCTCTGAAATGTAGTTAAAATTAAACGACCCTGCTCTGATCTTTTAAGATGTTATATAATGTTAAGCACCATGTCCGTGCACTTTTTGATGGTTTCTGGGCCTGCGGCTGTCCAGGCCATTAACCTAACTCAAGTGCGTAGTCCTGGCTGGGTTAACTATGCTGCCTCTCAGTTACCTGTGGACCAGTGGACCCCCTTCGGGGCGTCCCCTACTCCACAGCAGATTAATGGGTAAGTTACCCACACGTTGGTTTTTTGTTATGGTTCATTATATGTTATGTTTTTTGTTTTTTTTGTTTTTGTTCATAGATCCTAACCCGCAGACCATGGGATGTCCTCTCGCTCACTCTACGTATGCCATTAGCTTGCACGACCACTGTAACTATGACCCCCCTTAAGGTACTCTCCCTCAACGTGAGGGGGTTTAATTCACCGCCTAAACGGAGAAGAACATTTGCCTCTATTAAGAGACACCACCCGGACATAGTGTGTTTCCAGGAAACACACTTCTCAAACACCTCCTGTCCACGATATTTCCATAACCAATATTCCAGGTACTTCACTGCTAACGCCCCGAAAAAGCACAGAGGAGTGATGATTCTGATTAGGAACTCTCTCCCATTGGAGGTCGAATCCTGTGAGCTAGATCCAGAAGGCCGATTTATTAAATTAAAAGGATCACTGTATAACAAGAAACTATACCTGATAAACTTTTATGCCCCTCCCGAATCAGCATTACAAGCTTTCTCTGCAGTCCAAAAATCTCTTGATATTGGACCAAACACGATATTCGTCTGGTGCGGAGATTTTAATTTTACCATTAATGACAAATTAGATAAATCTAAACCCACAAAAGATAAATTTACCAAAAAACAACGCCTACGGTTACAAACCATGATGGACGATAACTTTTTAGTTGACTCCTGGAGAGAACTCCATGCTAACAAAAGGGGATATACGCATTACTCCAGTGTACATAATTCATATGCAAAAATCGATCACTTCTTGGTCACAACATCTGTCGTCCCTTCTATACATTATATAAGACACATCCCAAACACCCTCTCTGATCATGACACCCTCCTATTGTGCTTGGATCTTAATGTTAAACCTGCCCAACGACCCTGGTGGCGATTAAATGAAAGTCTCATAACAAATGAAAAAACGAGATCCGCCATCGCTGAGCAGCTTTCGGAATATTTTAGTCTAAACAATAAAGGTGATATCTCGCCAGTCTCAATCTGGATGGCCCATAAGGCCTACATTAGAGGCTGTATTATCAAACTAGCTTCGCAATCTAAGAAATCCTTTATGGAACTAACAAGTAACCTCCACTTTAAATTAACAAGGCTGCACAGTCTCCACCAATCCGATCCCTCCATCTACCTTCTGAAGCAAATTAAAGACACTAAAACACAATTAAACATTTTACTGGCAAAATCAACGGAAAAAGCCCTCCGTATGACAAAAGCCAGGTATTATAGATACGTAAACAAGCCTGATTCGTGGCTCGCAAAAAAATTAAGAAAACAACAAAAGCTGAACATTATCCACAGGATTCGTACCACCAGTGGGAATATGACAAGTGACCCTGACAAGATTTACACTGCCTTTCATACTTATTATACTAAATTATATGCTCACTCTCCTATTGCCCCTATCCCCGAGGTAAATTCTTTTCTATCATCTCTCCATTTACCTATCTTAACAAAGGAAGCAGTAAAACAGCTTAATGTACCTTTCACAGAGGAGGAGGTTGAGGACACAATCAAAAAACTGAAACTGCATAAAGCACCTGGACCTGATGGTCTGAGCTCCATTTATTACAAAAAGTTCTCTGACGCCTTAATCCCTTACCTTACCAAATGTCTTAATTATATAAGAACTAAGCCGCTCTCCCAGCCAGAATTTTTGGAAGCTCATATCACAGTGATACCCAAACCTGAAAGGGACGTGCTAGATACCAAAAACTACAGGCCAATCGCACTACTAAATTTAGATTACAAAATCCTCACCAGTATCCTAGCACAGCGCCTCAATAAATTCCTTCCCTTTCTAGTAGACAGGGATCAGGTAGGATTTGTCCCGCACAGACAGGCCTCCGACAACGTACGCAGAACATTGAACATACTACAACATGCTAGAACTTCAAATTCCCAACTTATCACTCTAGCCTTAGATATTGAAAAGGCGTTTGATACTATATCATGGGACTTTATGAAATGCGTACTGAAGAGGGCAGGTTTGAGCGGCTCATTTCTTCATATTATTGAACAACTATACTCATCCCCTGTCGCATATCTTAAACTTCCCAGCTCATCCCCGTCCGCAATATCTATAAAACGTGGCACCCGACAGGGCTGTCCCTTATCTCCTGCGATTTTCGCACTCGTAATGGAACCCCTGGCTTGCGCTATTCGTAATAATATTGACATCAAAGGCTACCAAATAAGAGACCTAGAATATAAACTCAGCTTATTTGCTGATGATGTTCTACTAACCCTGACCCAACCAACTATCACAATCCCTAACCTGTTGAAGGAACTAAAACACTTTGAAGCAGTGTCAGGTTTAAAACTTAACTATGAAAAATCAGAAGCAATGTTCACCAACTACCCTGGGGGTATGGGCGACTATATAAGCAGAATATTCAAATTCAAATATCAACCTCATTATCTTAAATACTTAGGAGTTAAAATTCCTCATGATCCTTCCTCTATCTTTCATTGGAACTATACTCCCCTATTTAAAGAACTTCATAAACTTCTCGAATCCTGGATGAATCAAAATATATCGTGGGCAGGACGTGTAACAGCTGTCAAAATGTCACTACTCCCTAAGATCATGTATTATTTTAGAACACTCCCTATCCCTATCTCGAAAAAAGTGTTGGAGCCCTTGCAGAAGCACATTTTTCTTTTCATATGGCAGAAAAGGAGACCTAGAATCAAGCGTAGCTTTATGCTATTACACAAAAAAGAAGGAGGGATGTCAGTCCCAAACCTTTATAGGTATTACCAAGCATCCCAACTGGCTTTTTTACCTATGATATATGCAGGGCCCCATACCCCCAAATGGATTCAGCTAGAAAATAAGCTAATTAATCCCTTGTCATGGAAGGGAATCCTATGGTCCCATCACTGGACACCTAAGGATCTTAAGAAAAGATCCCCATTCTCATACTACACCCTCATCGTTTGGAGGAAGGTCAGGTTTAAATTTGGCTTTCAATCATCTCCCTCCCGACTTCTAGAATTATTTACGAATCCTGACTTCCCTGAGGGACTCCAAAAAAAGAAATTTAGCTGGTGGACCCTTCATAATATCACCACCCTCAGAAGCTTCCTATTAGGGGGTAAAATCTGTTCCCTTAAATCCTTTATAGAAAATAATCAGGTTCCGCAAGCAGAATATTTTAGATTATCCCAACTTTTTCACTACATCTGTTCAATATCCACCCAGAGACAAGACTTAAAGCTCTCTTCTCTGGAATCAATATGTCTCTCGGATCCATTGCGGAAAGGTACTCTATCTAGGATCTATGCGGTTCTAAATGCGGCCCCCAACGAGTCTAAATTTTCATTTCAACATGAATGGGAAGCTGACTGTGACCAGCTCCTTGATAAAGAACAATGGCTCCAGTGCTTTGACACGCTCTCCAGGGGCAGTTTATTAGTAACCCATATGGAGGTCTCATTGCGAATCCTGCACAGAACATACCTAGTACCTGTTAGACTACACCAAATATACCCAGACAGGGACCCCCTCTGTTTTCGGGGCTGCCAGAACCAAGGTACTATGCTACATACATGGTGGTCGTGTCCTGTGGTAAATGGCCTGTGGGCAAAACTCTTGAAACTCATCAATAAAATTGTGGACCTGCATCTTGTTTTGGACCCGACCATTTTCCTTCTAGGCCTCAAACCAAAAAATGTTACCGCAGCTAAACATAACCTAATACAGTTCATAGCTAACGCAGGTAAAACATATATAGCATCACAGTGGCAAAAGCCTAACCTACACTATAAAGTGGTTCTCGAACGGGTACAGGACCTAATGATCAATGAAAGGATCAAAGCGAACTTGATGGACACGACACACCACTTTGAAAAGGTCTGGCTCCCCTGGATACATAACATGCCCTCTGCAGGTATACGAAATAGTTTATCATACCTTTAGGGCCTAGATCAATCTTGCATTAGATAAGATGTGAAGAGGACATCCTTGGTCAAATATGTTTCTCATGCAGGTTTTTTTATTTTATTTTTTTTTTCTTCTTCTTTTTCTTTTCTTTTTTCCTTATTACAAAATGTCATAAACCTAAATGCTTATGGAAAATCTTTAGTGAACTGTTTAAATACATTACCTCAAATTCTGAACTGTACTTGTGTTACATAACCAACTACTGTCATTTATAACAATATGCTTTGGATACCTCTTTTGCTAACTTATCACTGCACTGATTTTCTATATACCCGCAAATAAAAGTTTTTGAAACTAAAATTAAATTAATAGGTCAGCCTCCATATCCTTCTCGCTTCAGGATCCCTTTATAGAAGATAGACACAAATTAAGAGCTCAATGACAAGCAATTAAATCCCTCCCTATTTAGAAATCCATTAGGTAGTGATCTACTCTATTGTCAACTGAATTTTGATTGAGGCTAGGAGCACACTTGTGTCTGTGATTTCGCTGGCATTGTTGTGGTTTGCGTCACTCTTGTGTTCACATTTGCAATTTCCTGCACTGAACTAGAAACGCATGAGCCGTGTAAACAGAGAACCGTCCGCTTTTAAGATGAGGCAAAAAATAAAAAAAAGGAACAACACCAACGAATGCCAATGACCTGAGACTCCAGGGCAGGCCATTCAAATCGACGGTGATGTGTTTCCTGCCTGAGCCTTGAACACACGTACAAGAACAGTTTGGGGCCCAAGTGCTGTACACTAGGCCAGAAGCTAGTGAAGAGTCGGTCGATATAGAGGGGGAGGTGACTCATCTCACATGCCGGAGTGGCTTCCAGCATGAGGGGTGTGGAGAACAATGCACTCAGAGGTCGGTCGAACATTAAAGAAGATTCCGTAAGCCAGATCTCAAAAAGTGTAGTCGAAGGGGGAGGGCCTAAACACGCTAGATTCTCTCCTGAGAGAATCAAACCTGTATGTTTAAATGGTGGCTACAGAGATGTGTCTGCATCAGTGCAGAGACTTTCCGTTCCTCCTGATCACGCCCGTGGCTATCAGTTGCTGCATAAAAAAGGTCCCATTAGCAGCAGCAACTTGGCTGAGCCACTGACCTTTAACCTGGAGGTACTCTGCTGTCTGATCCCCCCCTCCCCCCACTGTCAGACTGGGGTCTGACAGGAGTGTGTGTGGCGGCATTGCAGGAGCTAGTGGAAAACGGCCTCAAGCTGGGGTGAATCGCGTTAACTGTCATGCAAAGCACAATTATTATTGACCAACTTTATTCAGCATCAGTTAGGAAAGGCCAGACAGAGAGCTGGGAGAACTGAGGACAATGAACTAGAACAGCAGCCCAAGGTACAGCTTGCTTTAGACCTAGGCAAATTTGAACAGTTTGGCTTCTAAAATACAGATTTTTGAACATATGTTTTAGTGTAAAAAAAAAAAATAGAAAAGAATTCCGCTAAGAGACAAAAAATGTATAAACAAACAAAACACAAACACACTTTCAAACATGCTCATGTGAATGAGGCCCACGCGTACCTTGTTTGTGTCTTCGTTGCCACTAACTGCAACAAGGAAACTCAACCATCCTACATGGGTCCACTTGACCTGACTTCCCTGCCTGGCGCTTCATTGGGTACTCCGGCTACACACAGTGGGGATCATTTGTGGCCATATCAGTTGATCAATGACAGTGCTGCAGTCACTGAGCAGAATGTGGAGAAAGTTTCTATCAGGGAAGAAGGAAGATATCAGCGCTACAACTTAGCTGGGCGCGTTCCAAGACTCTGCATCTGCTTGGAGCCGGGCCAAGTAAGAGATACAGTTACTTCACCGACAGGGAGCTTTCCCAGAGCTCTGCTCGGCATAGAAAAAAAAAAAAAAAAAAAAGCTTGCTCTATAGCATGGCGAGCTCAGCCAGCGCTGCAAGGACATAGGTCTATTCGCTTAACTCCTGCACTGCCTTAAAAAAAGACTGCCACACTGGTTTAAGATGCTCAGATAGGAGGATGGGCTTATTTAGTGAAATTAAAGAGGAACTTCAACCAAGGATTGAACTTCATCCTTTTACATGAGAAATCTTTTCCTTTTCTCAAATAGATCATCAGAGGGGTCTGATATTGGCTGATATTGTGGTGAAACCCCTCCCAATGTGATGTCATGACCATGGTCCTGACAGTTTGCCGTCTGTGAACATCGTTGCATTGTGGGAAACGCTATGGAATGTCATTTTCACTACAGTTCCTCTTTAAGTCAAGAAATGACAATTGTACATGAGAGAAAAATATCGAAATAGGTAATCTTTTTTTCAACTGCCATTGTCCGTTGAGATCTCTACACTTCAAGGATGGTTAAAGCCTTATACACACATGGTAGATAGTTCTCGGCCCAGGTGGCCAGTCAAGCCTCCTCTGCTGAAAATCTAGCATGTATATGGCTGCCACTGACCCTCCCTCGTGCTTTGGAGAGAGATTTGGACTCCTGAACCATCTTGTCCCAGCTCCAGATGAGGAAATTGTTCTCCTACTCTCTCCACCCTCTCCACTGTGCCTCATACATTGTCCCTCCTCCTTCCCCCTCCATAACAGAAGGCATCTCCAGGCTCTAGCTTAGTGACACGCCTGTACCGGACTAGGCCCGAGGTTGCGTAAAGCTGGCCACTAATGGTCCAATTTGTAGCGAAAAATCGTTCGAGCGATCAGAAATTCTGATCGGATTGGTTGTAAATAATCTCCATTGGTGGACACAATAGATTATGAACGAGTGAAAAAAATGTCGCCCGAATGAATTTTCGTCGAACGAAAATTTGGATTTTCTTGGTGGTCGTGATAGATAGGAAGCAATGATCGGTTAGTTGATGGTGTAGTGAATGATTTTTCGTCCGATCCGAATTTCTGATCGCTCGAACGATTTTTCACTAGAAATTGGACCATTAGTGGCCAGCTTAAGGGCTCAAACCCACTAGCAGCCTTTTCTAAGCGCTAGTGATTTGAAAAGCTCTTGCCAATGCAATGCTATTGGTGATTTTTACAAAATCACATCGCTCAAGTGGGATCACACCCACAGCTTTACATTAGCAAGAGCTTTTCAAATCACAAACGCTCAGAAATAGCTTAGTAATGTACTGCTAGTGGGTTCCAGACCGAAAGGATCAAGCCCCAATCGCAGTGGGTTCAAGTACTTGTGCTTGCCTATGTACCTTCAGTGGGCCTGATTTGCAAAGGTTAGGGACTGCCATTCGCAGTGGACTACCACAGTAGTGTCTACACCAGCAGCTGCCCATGACTACTACCTGGCTTCACTGCAATAAATAGGAAAAACAGGCACATTAACCTATGTATTGCTAAACTCCGCAGTGCTTGGTGGGAAGATCTATTGCATCGTTTTATCAAACAAATGCACTGAAGGAAAACCAGAGCCCAGGTGAAGTGGTTACTCAGAGCAACCAATCAGAATTCTTGATCTGGGCATCTGATCACACATGCAACTGATAAGTAGTGCAGAGGCACTAAGGGGAATTAATGTTTTCAAACACCAAAATGGAGTCTAAGTCTCTTACATCCTACAAAAGGATAGCGGGTACAAGGGAAAATAATAGGTTTAATATCACACTACAACAGGTTTCCTGGGTGAAGCCCACTCCATCAGGGTAAAGTGCCAGTCTCTCAAGTGTGCTTGTTAAAAACATGCAGAGAGTACAGCAAGGCACTGCTGATGTATAAGCCATCATAAAAGGGGTGTGTCCATAAGAAAAGCAGAGGTGCCCTCTAAAATCAGATCTCTTGTGAAGTGATCAGGGGGCTTTTGGGAGCCCAATGAATATATGCACAGCTCACTTAAACTTTAAAAAGTTGGTCTATTCAAAATATTATGGTAAAGGTGATAGCTGGTGAAATGTGGGCTACCTCCTTTAATAAACCGCTCTAAACAGACTACAAGGCAAATCTATAGGCTGCATGGTGCTTCCATAAAGAATTAGGCAGAAGAAACCTCAGACTATTTCTCGGCTAACTTTCCTGGTGGAATACATGCAGCTCGACATCACAGCCATTTTATCCGGCTAAATTACATTTTTCTAATGGTCTCCTGTACAACTGGCCAACGTCCTGCCCTGCAAATTCACAGGGAATTTCTTAAGAAATGGATTTACAACTATCGACTGAGCCGTGGAATGGTCCAATTTCTTCTGTGGGCTGCACACAAAAGCTGGGATTCAATACACTTTTATGGGGATGCAGGAGGACAAGTTCAGATTTCAGGATAAAATCTGCCAAGCAATAAAACGTCTCACATTCTAAAACAAACACAGAGAGTTACGTAGCACCAAAGCAACTCTGATAGAACTTGTAGGAACACCCAATATAGCTCTATACATTTTCATTTTTGGGAGGGGGGGAGGTTTAGCACTCAGCGCCAGGTGCCGCTATAGCACTAAGGCTATAGTGCACACCCCGCTCAAGAGTATTCCGGGGTACCGGCCGGGCCCACAAATACGGCTTCCTCCAAGTTACTTACTCGGAGGGGGAATTGTACGGCGTCAGGAATTTGAGTGGCAACAGGGTGAGCAGTTATTCACCTCGCCCTGCCGCCAACTCACCCGCAGCACACTAACATAATACAGTAATTTCTTTACGGAGCTTCTGTAATGCGATTGAGGCCAGACTTCTAGAATTAGGAACACAATTTTGAATGATCAATGACCCAAACTCAAGCAGGATTATGCAGATTTTCAATGGAAAGTTATGCAACTTGAAAACAGACCAACTGAATCATGCCAGGGTAGAATTTAATTGGCCCACTTTCAAGCTGCATACATTTGCATCATTCTGTATGAATGGTAATGGTTTGCATCTCATTGACCATCCCCTACTCAAGAGCTTTAGGAGTCACAGATCAGCACAAACTGTAGAGTGTTTACTGCAGGGGACATGCCAGGATCTTAAAAATGATGTAAAATAGAGACAAGAAAAAACACAGAACATTTATATTGCACTTTTCTCCTGGTGGACTCAAAGCACCAGAGCTGCAGTCACTAGAGCATGCTGTACAGGCAGTAGCAGTGTTAGTAAGTATTGCCCAAGGTCTCCTCACTGAATAGGTGCTTGCTTACTGCACAGGAAAAGCCGAGATTCGTACGCAGGTCTCCTGTGTCAGAGGCAGAGCCTTTAACTCACCTGTGAAATCTCTATGCAGACATGTCCAGCTCTGCTGGACTCTGTGCAGTCTCTACAGTCTCACATCCTCTATAATGTAACTAAACTAAAACATTGATATACAGTATGACCCTTCCTAAAGCCTGCGCAGAAGCAGGACTAGGAAATCGGTACAAAAATTATCCAACTCATCAATTTATGAAACCACGGACTCAGACTCCAGGCACCCAAAATTGCACTGAATCCAACACTCCTAAAGCCTGGTACACACTATCTCCCGTGAGAGGAGTTGAATAGATAATTTGCAACAGGTCCGATCTGATTTTTGATCGATTTGCATAAAAGTGATCAGAATATACAGGGCTGTGAAGTCTGAGTCGGAGCAATTTTGGGTACCTGGAGTCGGAGTTGGTGCTTTCATAAGCCGAGGAGTTGGATGATTTTTGTACCAAATCCACAGCCCTGGTAAGTATAAGACGAAGGAGTCGGAGTCCAGGAGTCGGAGCCATTTCGGGCACCTGGAGTCAGAGTAAGTGGTTTCAACTATTGAGGAGTCGGATGAATTTTGTACAGACTCCACAGCCCTGAGAAAATCAAATCAGAAAAACGATCAGAAACCCAATCGGATCTGTCGGAAATTATCTATAGACCCACCTATCTGATGGGAAAATTGCATGGTGTGTACCAGGCTTAACGCTAATACCAGGACTGCAGAGTTTGTACAAAAATCATCCAACTAAAGTTTTTGAAACAGACTCTGGTTGCAGGTACCCAAAAATTGCTCCGACTCCTCGATCGTGACTCCACAGCCCTGCTCAGAAGTCAGGAGCCTACCATTGGAATATCCTCAGTATATGGCATAAAACGAGTGAAATCTATTTAAAAATTCAAGTAAAAAAAACAGACAGACAATCTTTCTCGGGTGGACTAATTCTTTAAAGAAACCAGTTTTCTTAGGTTCTGATCAAGCATCTTTATTTGGCCAAACTATTTATGTTTATTTCCGATGATTTACCATACCAACGATGATGACTAATCAGCGGATGCTGAAAGCCCCCGGCTATTCCTGGATTGGCGGAAAAATTGGGGGAAGTCCGGACGCCACTTTGGAAATGACGAGGACAATATAATGAGCAGCTTTTTTTCAGCTGTCCGGAGCAAAATAAATCCGGATCTGACGCCTGGTGACCGTGTAATTTCTTGGTTCTATATTCCGCTCAGTGTGGCAGTGCAGAAATGAAGACAGCTGGCACAGAGTTTGTTTAAAATGAAACATCTAAACGGAAAGGAGACCCAAATAGAGCAGGAATTCATGCTGATACGCAACTTGTGAGATGGTTCCACGGAATTGCAGAAGAATACCAGGCAAACACTCAAAATGCCTCTTAAGCGTGTGTTTGCATTCCCATAAAGATCATAAAGGAACTACAGAACCTAATCTAAACGCAACTGCCCAATATCTGTCTTCACAGAGCTGACGTGTAGCAGATAAAAAAGTTTAAACCAAACAGCAGAAGACGTACATGCAAGGACACCGCTTCCCAGAAATGTCAGATAGATGGAGACGATCGAAAGTATCAGTTGGAATAGACGGAAAACTTATCAATCAGGGGGCGGAGCATTAACGGTAGTCCATCAATAGGCCATAGCATCGTAATGTATTAATGAGGAAGTGTAGTGAAAATAAATAAAATAGCTTATTTTTTACAATATTTATTTATGCTGTAGATTATTTAGTCAGTTTTTGCCCATTATAAAATCTTTCCTCCCCCTGACTTACATTTTGAGATTTATCACGGGCGGTGACATCTTTAGTTCTGCCAGGTGATTTGTACGGGATGTTTGTTACTAAGAGTTCTATGTACAGAGGGAGAAGCTTCTTTCCCACAATGCAACGGGGTTCACAGACAAAACGGTCAGGACCATGGTCATGACACCACATTGTGGGAGGCAGTTTCACCACAATATCAGCTATATAGACGACCTCCCTTTCGCTGATCTATTCAAGAAAAAGTGAATATTTTTCATGGGAAAGGGGGTATCAGCTACTGATTGGAATGAAGCTCAATCCTTGGTTAAAGTTTCTCTTTAAAGTGAATGGGAACTGCATTTAAAAAAATTAGATAGATACTTACCTAGGAGAGGGAAGGCTCTGGGTCCTATAGAGCCTTCCCGCTCCTCTCCTGGTCCCGTCGTTCCGGTGCTGGCTCGCCCGGTAGCAGTATTTGACTAAATTAGTCAAATACTGCTTTACCCGGCCGAAGGATGCTTCAGAAGTCTTCAGGAAGCCCAAGTGCTCCTGAAGAAGGGCGGCCCTGTACTGCGCCTGCGCAAACACGCTCACGCCTGTGCAGTATGGAGCCGCATGTCTTTGGGAGGACACGGATCCCGAAGACTTCCAAATACCCTTTCGCCGGGGGATTGAAATGGGGGGGGGGGGGGAGCCAACACAGGATAGAGAGCGCCGAGAGAGGAGACGGAAGGCTCTATACAACCCAGAGCCTTCACTCTCCTTAGGTAAGTATTTGCTTCATTTATTTTAAAATACGGTTCCCATTCACTTTAAACAGCGCAATGCTACAGCTTGATTCATTTTCAACAGATACTGCTGGAATACATATAAATTTGATGTGCCGTGTGGTAGGAATTTATTATTTTCCGAATAGATTCCTATCAGAGAGCAACTGAGCATCTGATCAAATCTGTAAGTGTATTGCTAAATGCACACGATGCAATTTCCCATCCGATCGGACAATTATTAGCAAAATCGATGGTTATTGAAGAGGAACACATCGGACGTGTCGTCCGATGTGTTCCTCTTCAATAACCATCGATTTTGCTAAGTTATAATTGAAAAATCAATCCTGGCAGTAATTTTGGCATGTACAACATCCTGTCAGATTACCAGTCCATCAGACGAGAAATTCCATTGTGGGTACCCAGAATTTGACCAATTTAAGTACTTTTTCACAAAGGAGGATGATGGCGGTGAAGTCCATCGATCGGATATGTTGGGGTAAACAGATTACTGGCTTCTGTATGGACAGCGAAATGGGGTTATGGGGCAGAAAAGCCTATTTATAGAGAACAGTAACATGCAACCCCACAGGTGAAGGCCATTTAGCCTGAAAGAGCCAGATACAAGTTGGAATAGATGTACAATGAAGGCAGAGTTAAGCCCCATCTACACGGAGCTACATCGGAGCGATCCGGCGGCTCGATTGGCCGACGGATCGCCTCTTCCGCATCCCCGCGCGTACCTGCCGCGTCACCGTTTGCCCGCGCGTGCGTCGCATTCGATCCGCCCTCGTCCCCGCCCGGCGCCGCTTATCTTCCGCTCGATTCCCTGCCATTGTCCCCTCGTGGGGAACAAGCAGGGAATCGGCGGTGGCGAGATCCAACCTGTCGTGTGTAGATGAGGCTTTAGTGCTTTATTCCAGGAGTACTGGCTATGCGCTTCTCATATATAGAGGGTGATAATATAATTAGTATGGTTCTCTCCACCATCCTAATGCATTAATCATGATCAAAATGTTGTGAAAGTGATGACCTGTGATTACCTTTTGTATTATGAAGGTAGTAACTTGGTTTGCTGTGCTTTGAATTACACACTATAGATTAAACTCAGCTGAGGTGGTAGATAAACACCACCTTGGAGAATAACCTAGTATGCATAGAAGAATAAAGGGAGCCGCCTTCAATATCACCTAAAGTTCAGGCAAGGCTGTGGAGTTGGAGTCATTTTTGGGTACCTGCAGTCGTAAATCGGTGGTTTCATAAACTGAGGAGTCCGATGATTTTTGTACCGACTCCACAGCCCTGATACACAGCATGCTGGATCTTTAACGATGTCCGATGCCACACACATCCAGCTTGTGCGCCCCACATCGGCCCTCCACCCACCTCCATAGTAATAGAACGCGCCGCTAGCCTCTCTACAGGCTTGGTCCAGAACGGTTGCCCGAGAGTTGGAAAACCCTGCTAGGAGACAGTACTTGTAGGCACGTACAAGACTTTAGTTAGATGGCTTAAAACTTAAAGCTTCTAGTTGGGCTAAGGGGATGTCCCTCAAAAGATTGAAACCTGCTCAGAATCTTCGTCTGAAGGTCTCTCTATTCGTCTGAAGAAGGATAGATTCCAGGCTGGAGACATCTTTCCCAAAAGCACTTTGTCTCAAGTTTCCTTTTGTTGGCGAGCTAGTCCAAACACATCATTCCCACGTGCTCCTCATCTACCTGCATACAAGACCTTGAATCCAGCAACAGTACGCAATACAAAGAAGTCCCATCCAAAGGGAACTGCTGCATCTCCAGATCTCTGCTGAAGTTAATTTTTCCATGACCGAGAGAAAGGGAAGCTGCTACATATCGCTTTAAACTTCCGCTTCCATCAAGCGTGGCGTAAATAAAACCCACATCCCATGAGATAGAGCAGAGGATCCTCTGTGAGATAGAGTGCACCTGCATTCTGTGATATCCACCATGATTTAGCCAGCACTGTTCTTTTAACTGGGGGGAGTTCAAGTTGTGTGAAATGCACTCAAATAAAGAAAAATCTCAACTTCTGTAAAAGTATACACCTAATATTCACCAAGGAGCATTCCAGCCATTGGCTTAAAGAGAACCAGTTGCAAAAAGGCTTTTCATATAATCTAATTCTGAATTACCTGGAAATTTTAACAGTTGAGAATTCTTTATTTCTTTGTTCTTAAAGAATGCATGCATGCAGCAGATCAAGTGTTTGACAAGATTAGCTGCATGCTTGTGTCTGGTGTGATTCAGACACTACTGCAGCCAAACAGATCAGCAGAGCTGCCCGGCAACTGGTATTGTTTAACAGGAAATAAATATGGCAGCCTCTATATTTTTCTCACTTCGGTTGTCCTTTCAGTGTGGAAATTCTGAAAAGCCAGTATGTAGATTGCGGCTGTGGTGCGCTGGAGTGCTTAGATCTGGAATCAGTTGACAATACATTTGTCGTGACTCGGCAATTGGTGGTACGATGATATTCCAAAACTGCGAGCGCCAGCAAGATGGCATGGCAACCAGTAAGCGCTCTTTTTCACTAGTAATTGCAAGAAAGAAAATCACAAAACGCAAGTGATGGCGATTTTTCGTCAATTTTTTTTTTTTTGCAACTGCGATTTTGCATTTAACATTCAACACTGAATCTCAATCTCTTCAAAAATCAGTATTAAATGCGATTTACAGAAGATCGAATCCCTATAGTGGAAAATACTTTTCATGATTCCTATGTTAAAAGTAGTTACCCTCGCAATTTAAATATCGCTAACTTTTTGTGAATTTGAGCAAATTGCTCAGTGGAAAAGATCCCTAAGCAGACAGAAGGAATTGGTTAATAAGGTTAAGTGTTTGATGTAGGAGAAGGAAGGGTAGTTAGGTGTAGCGGAAGTGAAATTCGGATTAATAGTAGTGGGTAGTAAAGTTAGGGTTAATAGTAGCAGTACTGAGGTTAGAGTAGAAGCAGGTGGTAATAAGGTTAGTGTTATAATGGATCCACACCATACATGTCCGTTCCTAGAATCAAACAATCTTTTGAGCGATTTTCTGGCTATTTCCGTAGAAACGGAAATCGCTCTGAAAATCCTTTAAAAAATCGTTTGATTCTCAGATCGGACATGCTGGAAATAATCGATCAGCCAGGTAAAACCGGCTGAAAAATTGTATGGTGTGGATCCAGCATTAGAAGTAGGAGCAGTTATGCTGGGCATACACTGCTCGTTTTTGCCGCTCGATTCTCCCGCTCGATCGCTTCGCTGCTCGATTCTGCAGTCAATGCTCTTATCTTCTGCTCGTTTGTCTTATCTTTTTCCATTCGCTGCAATCCGGAATAGAGTGGCGAAACGATCGGGCGGGAGATCGGACATGATGGAAATTATCTGTCGAGCCATCTTAACCGCTCAAAAATGACCAGTGTATGCCCAGCATGAGGCCTTGTTCACATTGTCAAACGCAGATGGGCGTGCGATTGGACCACAAAGAGTACGATTGCGCGCCATCTGCATTTGTATGCGTTGCGTGGCTGATCCCATTCACTGTAGTGAATGGGTCGGCCACGACAGTGCAGTCTATGCACTTCTGATGGTCATGCGTGTCTGCTTCTCGCACACGTTGCCGAAATACGGACAGCAGCATGTGCGATGTGAACGAGGCCTGAGATGTAGTGTTAGTAGGAGGGTTAGTGTCCGCTATAGTTGGAGTAAGGCTAGGTTCACACTTAAATCTTCACATTTCCAGTCAGTTTTCTGTCAATGTTACCTGACTGTATTGGAACGGTACACCTGTTATGTGTAAACACACCCATAGACACACACAAAAAAACTGGTCAAAAAACTGACATGACTGGATACCTTTTTATGTGTGAACCAAGAGAGTTAGCGTTAGCTGAAGTGGGAATAGGAGGGTTATTGTTAGTGTGTAACAGCACCTGGAGGGTTACAGTTACAGTTAGTTGCGTTGAAAAAAAAAAAAAGACATACGTCCATCAAACAAAAGTCCATCAGAGAGAAGGTATTAGAAGACAAATTTTATGAGAGCAGTATGTGATTAATAGTGTAATATCTGTATTATAAAATTAAATGATATTGGCTATTCGCACCAAAGTCATTAGCATCTATACTAAATGTACGCTCTTCAAGTCTTGGGGCTGTGGCCTAGTGTAAATTTGCACTAGGGACTATGGTTCTGTAGCTATGCACCTGGCTTGCACAAGAGGTTTAGATTTACTGATTTCTTGCTGTTGCATTTCCCGCCATTAATTCACCTATAATACTTCTGTGACTAGAGCCATCAAGCGTCCAATGACCTAGTTGAACTCCCTAATAACATTGCTGTACTGCCTAGCGAGGCCACGGTTTGCCCTCGGCTACCACAGCTTAGTGGATCTGGGCCATGGCCAGCCATAGCCGCTGCTTTACAATTCAAACGCTGAGCAGCAGCAACTTGTTCACAGAAGTCGAAGATCCAATCCAGTTTCTAACTGTTTATTCTCATTATATATGCTTGCATGCCCAGAAACAATAAGCCATTCAACACAGCCTGCGAAATGAAAAACAAAACAAGACCCGTTTGGGAGAAAAACAAAAAAGTAAACATTTGTTTCAGGGGGAAACCATTTAAAGACGTACAACACAGGTAAAAATTAAAAATATTAAAAAGTAAAAAAAAAAAATAAAAAAAAAATTGGAGACGTGTAATTTCAATTGAAGTAAGGACACTTCAAAGGCCTCTCTCTGCTACTCTCTTATCTTCGTTCCTGGAACCCTTTTGTTTTATTTGGCTGGATTCACATCCTAGCAACTACAGAAATTGATTGGGTATTTTCAAGATGGATGCTCTGACGCTCAGGAAGCTCTTCTGGAGGTTCCCATGGCGACTATGCTGCAAGCTAAGCGGGACAAAAGTGAGACAGGCCTAAAAAAAAAAAAAAAAAAATATCCCACTTCATTTTTTAAGCAATGGCAAGATTGCCAACAGACAACAAAAAATAATTCAAATTAAAAACACAAGAGTTGGAGGCAGATCAGTCACACGGCTGATGTGTTCTCTTGGCTGGCTTAACTTGTGGGTGAAATGTTATACGAATAAGGCATTTAAAGAACGCAGATCATGTGTAAACATCCTCATTTGATCCTGCAGATGAATCTATATTTATATACATCTACATATACACACTGTAAATATGGGAGATCTCTCACTACGATGCATCTCTTGAAAAACTTTACAGTTCTCACTATTCTCTTTCGGTTTCAATGCGGATGTACCATCAGCCTGCAAGCAAACAGGAATTAAGCCCGACGAAGGCTGCAAGGCCGAAAGTTTAAATGGTATCATCCTGATGTAAAACTTCTTGGTTTCAATGCATGGCATTGGTATAACAGTCGATAAAACATGTGTTATAACAGTGGAGTAAAGCATGTCAAAAGCATTGTGTGGAAGGGTGAGCAAAGCACCCTAAGAAAAAAAAACACAGAAAAAAACAGGAGCCCAAGTGGTGCAGTAGGTCACAAAGTATATATAAAAAAAAAATTGGGTGAAAGGACTAATCCAAAAGGGAGGTTGTATAGGGAGCAACCAACCACTGGAAGCAGGTGGACATGGACAAACCCAACTCCACTCGGGAACCCAGAGAGAGTGGTGATGGTTACACTCTTGTAAAACATCAGTAAGTAACTGGCATGTGGCATCAGCCATATGGTGACCAGACTTAGCCCTCACAAGGAGGGAAACAAGCACAAAGGACACTCTGCATCTGGCTGAAACCTTTTGGCGCTTTATGTGGCCTGAGGAAGTGGGCAGAGACCCACGAAACGGGTTACCTGTGCTTATTAAAAATGTATTATATTTATATATATGAATTTGTCATTTCCTCTTTTATTCATCTTAACACTGTATCTTACATGCCTGGGCTCCTATTACCCCCTTTGTGTTATGTCAAAAAGCATGTTCGGGACCGCACAACATGCACTGTGTCACTCCAATGGACTCCATCACACCATACTGCTATTGCATCGATGGTATTGTATCATTAAAAATATAATCGCACTGCATAAAATAAGCTTCTTTCTTTCAAGATTCACAGTGTGTGGCCACATGATCACTAGCTGCACCTCCTTCCTATTTATGTGGGAAAGGGAGGGGGTGTTTGGGTATTTGATCTAAATTATGAGAGAAAAGAGCATCCCAGTACAAGTTGGGGAGAAGCTTAATGCCAATGGATCCCCTTTCATGGCATACCAGCACCACAAATAGCTTTGAGATATAAAAAGGTAGAATGCACTTTTCATTAATTTGTAAAACTACAGGGGAAAAAAATTGAAGACCTTATAGGATTTGATAGCCAACTTTTCACAATAGTCTGTTTTGAGGACCTAAGCCCCTTCTTCGGGCATACCATATTTACCCATCTATGCCCAAAGAAGAAGACTCATTTTAATATATGTTTTTGTTTTGTTTGTTTTTTTACACTTGCATCTGTAAATGCCTACATAATACTTTATTTGGTCTTTTGTTAGTTTTTTTCCTTTTTCTGTTTGTTTTTTTAGTAATTTTTGCATTCACCATATAGGTAAATTAGTTTGGTTTCAGGATACTGTTTTATTAAGAATTTACTCAATTAAATGTATAATTACATATGTAATTATGTCAATGACAACTGTGAGGCCTGGGATCCACTACAAAGCGCTATTGCGAACGCTAGCGATTTGTGGTAACATTGTGCCAGCGATTTTGGGAGAGATTTCCCTGCTCCTATACAATACATTCGAATGGACACGCTCCCAAAATGCTACATGTCCTGCAATTGCGATTTGCCTAATCGCAATCTCTCTAGTGGAATCTGTCCTGTCCACTTACATTGGCAGAGCATTTAGGGAAATCGCTAGCGACTGAAAGCAACCCCTAAATGCAAAAAAAAAAAACGCTCTAGTGTGTTCCAGCCTGAAGGCAGGTCAAAGTATACTGTCTGAAAGAAGGAAGCCAAAACGACTACTATATGAACCTATTATGTCGCTTCTCTTTAATGGAATTCTAACATTTAACAGAAAAGAGGATCTGGATTATAAATTCAGATTTTACTTCGGGAGCCAACAGTGGTGTCTGCGAACCCGGACATTATCTTGACAGTCTCTGTGCGACGCACAAACAGCACCCCCACCCCCCCTTTGCTTCAGACAAACAGGGTTAAGCTTCTCAGGCTAGTCTTTGTTGTTTTGACTTTGACGATTTATGCAAATCAGATGTTAATTAGAGTAATTGTAACTAAATTCAAGCTGGTGGAGTCCCGTCTCCTTTTGGTGGGTAGTGTGGGAATGGAGGAGACTGGTCTCCTGGCGGCAGCTGGGCTAACTCAACCCCGAGAGCAGGCACATTCCTGCGCTTCACTTTCATGTCTTCACAATTGCTTTTTACGAGGTGATAACATTTTTACAAATACCATCATTTTTGCTTTTTTATATAGTAAGTGACAGACTGACGTTTTACAACTGGCTGGCTGAAAACAAGCATTGAGGGCTCCATCTTTAACGCCCATTAAATACTGAATGGAAATTCACATGCTAATGAGTTGCCGGGGGTGGGGAGGAGGGGTTTCCCCCCTCAAAAGTTTTGATAAACGTTACACAGACTCTGACGAGGCGGGACAAAGAAGCGGTGCAGCCGGGATCGCTCCGGAGTAACCCCTTTCCATTAATCATACTGGCGCTATTTAGCAGGGCACAAAACGACTTCCTTTCCCCGTCGGGCGCACCAAAAAGGAAACAGTGTCGCGATTTGAAAATTCCCACATTGCTTGGTCCATATTGTAACAATCTGTTTAATGAGCCAGACGGTGGCGAGAGCTGTTACAGTACATGACAAGAGCGGCTCAGACTGTGGGACTGTTGTGCAAAACAGACAGAAAACAAAAAGCTTGATACAAACTTTCTGTTCTGTATCAGGGGAGCAGGAGGAGAGCTGCTGGAATGACAAAAAGTTTTTCCATTAATCAAGAGTTCAATATACAAAACAATTAAAGCCCCTCACAACATTTTTTTTTTTTAATTAAACAACAAATGTCTCTCCCTCCCTCTCCACCTACCTTTGTTTCAAAACCTACCTTTCAAAATGCTTCAACATTTTATTTTTGTTGAAAACAGCATCAGCTTGGTCGCCACCACAGCTGTGGTGGTATGGAAACGGAAAGCTGCTCTGTTTAAAGTCTTCATTCCTGTGACTCCTCCCCATGGGAGGAGATTAAAGCAACTCAGCAATACACGATTGGGAGTGGTGCTAAGCAACAACGCAACTACGCCTCCTGTTTCAAAAGGGCGGGAAAATCAGGGGCGGGGCAGGAGGGAGGAACTTCAGGAGGGTGGAGATTTCAAAACTTTTTTACTTTACTGCTGTCTTATTTATGTTTTTTTTTTTTTTTTAAAAAGTGCTAAAAACACAATCTTCTTCAGGATATGGAAAAGTAGGTGCGGTTCTACGCTCTGTAAAAGAGGGCAGAATCTGTCAACTCTACACAAATAAGACACCAATTGTCTATGACCCACACTGCACGCCACCCAGTGTTCTAAAGATAGGCCTCTTGGGCAGCAGTGTGGAATGACATGCTCTGTGGATGTGACCATTGTGCAACAATGTCTGTAATAATGTACCACAAAAATGCCAGGGTTCTGTAACTCCTGCTCCATGAGAGAAGCCCACTTCCCCCAAGGCCTCGCCGGTCTCCATCTTTGGACCTTTGTTCTCTGCCAGAGATATAACAAAGTGGAACATTGAGGGATGATTCCATGGAGTGTGTTAGATGCAGTGCACTCCTCCTGACCGCAAGAGACAGAGAAATAATGTGTTTAAAACCACAGGGCCTTTGTTTTCACAAATAACAACTTAACAAAAGATATATTGTTGCATTAGGACAAAAGTGGAAAGCGATGATAGAGCCTGTGCTGCATTACTGGGTGAAGATAAAGATAATGGTCTATAGTTTATTTCTAGGGTGTCAGTCCATGAAATGATAGTTACCGGTAACTGCCTGATTTCCAACATGTTTATCAAAGAAGGCTGACAAACTAATCAACTAATAAAGTTAGTAAACTGAAGCAGCCTATTGTTTCACTATAAACCAGCAACATCAGAGCAAACTGAATGCAGACAGTATAGTTGATGGCAGACAGAGCTATGAATGAGAATGCAGCCTATCCATTCACTAGAGACCAGTGACATCACTGAGAATGCAGCCTATCCATTCACTAGAGGACAATGACATCACTGAGAATGCAGCCTATACATTCACTAGAGGACAATGACATCACTGAGAATGCAGCCTATACATTCACTAGAGGACAATGACATCACTGAGAATGCAGCCTATACATTCACTAGAGACCAATGACATCACTGAGGATACAGCCTTTCCATTCACTAGAGGACAATGACATCACTGAGAATGCAACCTATACATTCACTAGAGGACAATGACATCACTGAGAATGCAGCCTATACATTCACTAGAGGACAATGACATCACTGAGAATGCAGCCTATACATACACTAGAGACCAGTGTCATCACTGAGGATACAGCCTTTCCATTCACTAGAGGACAATGACATCACTGAGAATGCAACCTATCCATTCACTAGAGACCAGTGACATTAGTGAATGGATAGGCTGTATCCTCAGTGATGACACTGGTCTCTAGTGTATGTATAGGCTGCATTCTCAGTAATGTCACTGGTCTCTAGTGATTGGATAGGCTGCATCCTCAGTGATGTCACTGGTCTCTAGTGATTGGATAGGCTGCATCCTCAGTGATGTCACTGGTCTCTAGTGAATGGATAGGCTGTATCCTCAGTGGAGACCAGTGGCATCACTGAGAATGCAGCCTATCCATTCACTAGAGACCATGACATCACTGAGAATGCAGCCTATACATACACTAGAGACCAGTGTCATCACTGAGGATACAGCCTTTCCATTCACTAGAGACCAGTAACCTCACCGAGAATGCAGCCAATCCATTTACTAGAAACCAGTGACATCACTAAGAGTGCAGCCTATCCAGTCACCATGGCCAATGACATCACTGAGAATGCAGCCTATCCATTCACTAGAGACCAGTGACATCACTGAGAATGCAGCCTATCCATTCACTAGAGAACAGAAATCTCACCGAGGATGCAGCCTATCCATTTACTAGAGACCAGTGACCTTACTGAAAATAAGTCTATCCATTCATTACAGAGCAGAGATATTATAGCAGAACCAGGCTATCCAGTATAGTACACGGAAAAATATATTTTTTAAAATCAGTATTAAACTTGAATCTTTTGATGTGAGGACAGTATATGAGGAGGACCGTGAGCAACACAAATACAGTTATGTTAAACAAACAAAACCACTCCCAATAATGACAGTACTTCAAGATTATGCCCACACAATACACTTGAAGCGCCGCTTCCTGTAAACCACTACACATTAGTATACCGCAACAGGCAGAGCAGATGCTTGACTCATCAGACCATCTGAAAAAACTTAATTAACGGTTTACTGCAAAACAAACCATTCTACCAAGGGTCACAGGTCAATGCCCAAAGGTCATGTCTCCGTGCCGCTGCTTGTTCGCAGCTAATTGACCAATTTGTTGGCTTTCCTCAGTGTTAAATATTGATGGCTTTACTGCCTCAAGAGATGGGGCCTGTATATTTACAGCAGAAGAGCTCCTATAGAGGCTCAGCTACTGTCAATAGTGATCGGTTTTCTGACAACAGGGTATCGGCCATGAAGTCTGTTTTGTTCAATGGAGATGGGACATGCAGTAGTTGCTCTACTGTGAAGATTACAAGAGAGATAATAGCAGTCGCTCGTTAGCAATCCAACATGGGGGATCACTAACAACCATCCCCAATGATGTGGGACGCCTCAGCTCTCACAAACACACACCTTCTGGATGACAAATAGCTTTAGGCATTCACCAAGCTGCTGAAAGTGAAAATCTGAAAAGAACTGAAAAGGTAATCTAGCCCACCATAGGGGTACTTTAAAAGGAACCCGAGGTGTGAGTCCGATGGAGGCTTCCATATTTATAACCTTTTAAACAAAACCAGTTGCCTGGCTGTCCTGCTGATCTTTCTGGGCAGTAGTGTCTAAATCACACACCTGAAACAAGCATGCAGCTCACCCTGCCAGATTTGTCAGACATTTCATCTGCATGCTTTTCCAGGGTCTATGGCTGAAAGTATTAAGAGGCAGAGGGTCAGACGGTCAGCCAGGCAATGTGCATTATTAAAAAGGAAATAAACATGTCAGCCTCCATATCCCTCTCACCTCAAGTTCGCTTTAACATAGTCTAAAAGCGCACACACACACGTCGGGCTATACTTCAGGGCGGAGTTCTGTACAGAAATTACGCTAGCCTACAGGCTAGCGATGCATTCTGTAGCTAGGGTGGGGGAGGAGGGCCAACTGTGCACTGCACCACAGAGCAGGTAGAGTGAGCAGAACAATAGGCTTGGCTTGCATCTGGCTAAGACGATTCACCCATTTGGATCATAAGGGGAGGGGGAGGGGAGAGAAGGTGGGCCACCTTACACATGCTAGATTCGAGCAAGACCCATCTAGCGTATGTATAGCTTATGGCCAACTTGGGCAGTAATGAACTTATCAGTATGTTTTTGGGAGTGCCTGGAGGAAACCCACAAAACCAGGAAAAGCATAAGGAGATCTGACCAGAGGAAAGTATAGGGTTATCGGACCACTGGAGACCCAAAAACACCACAAGAATCAAGAAACAGGAGACTGAACACACCACGCTCATTAGCCTCAAAACATCACTTTGCGGTGGATCAACCCCTTAACAACTCAAGATAATCCCTGTCAAAGCATTTGTTACCCTGTCTAATCTTTCCCGGTCACCTATAAAACAACAGTAACTATACTCAAAAGGCATAAAACAATAATAACCACGCAAGCTGCATTATCCACCTTATATATGTTGAGTCATCGCGTAAATGTTCATTGCAATTCGCAATTATTTTTCAGCCCTTTATAGACTGTTCTGAGTCGCTTTTTACCCTTCTCTCGGCAATATTTATGACATGCCGCTTTTTTTTTTACGAGTGAAGATTCGAGCGGCTGGGGAAAATGAAACGGCGAGGGGAGACGCACGCCGCGGATCTGAAATGGCCATTTAGCCAAATTGCATACCTGTGCTGTGTCAGCTATAACAGACATTCATCTCGTTCCATTGGTCTAATGGATAGCAATTGAATTTAATTAGCAAAACTACTCTGAGTTAGTGCGATGGCGTGCGTAAAGTAATGAAATATTCCTTCCGCTTTTTTTTCCCTCACTCTCCCCCTCCATCTATCTGGAAAGATCTTTATCACGTCCCTCTGTCAAAATATTAAAAACGTTATTGTAGGCCGTTGGAGCCACCAGAGTGTTTACTGAACGGTTACAATCATCCGCCGGCCCAACGCGAATAAAAATGATGGTTTCAATGTTAAACGCTGTATAGATTCAATTACCAGAATGTCCCCATTAAAAGCACTTTTATGGTATGAATAAATGCAAATCCTCCTCAGTGGATCGATACGAGACATAATTCTATAGTTCGCTGAGGAAAAAAAAAAAAAAGAAAGAAAATCGGCCTATAAATTATCTTCCTCTTAGAAGAAAGGATTAGAGAGAAAAAAAAAGTTGAAGAGTTAAGATATGGTTCCTGCCACACGGCAACTTTTTATGAATGCTGATTAACCCCTCTGCGACCCACTGGGCATTGTGCGGTAGAACTTACTGTACATTCCGGAGATTGCAGGCAAAACCGCGTGAAAGGAGGAGGGCATGTCCAGATGGATGAGGTGAACCTGTCACCCTTGCCAAGCGGATGCAACCACTGTAGCAGTTTCGGAAATACGAAGCTTCAGGGTATTTATACGTAGCACCAGTTGTAGTGGCTGGAGAGTGTACCGGTTAAGGGCTCTGCCTCTGACACAGGAGACCAGTGTTCGAATCTTGGCTCTTCCTGTTCAGTAAGCCAGCACCTACTCAGTAAGGAGTTCTTGGGCTTGACTCCCTAATACTGCTACTGCCAACTGAGCATTCTCTAGTAGCTGCAGCTCTGTCGCAGCTACTTGAAAACTGCAAGAAGGAAGGGATAAGTACTATTCAGGATCATAGGGCCTTTGGCAACACACCACCATTTGCCTGCCATCTTCTAGATACCTGTCTTTTTTAATCTGGTAAAGTGAGGGCAGAAGATTGTTGGTAGCCAGGCATCTGCCGGTACCTCGGTTGCCTTAAAGAGAACCTGAACTGAAAATAAAAAGTCAAAATGACCATGCACAGGTCATACTTACCTCCCGTGTAGTCTACTCAATCTCTTTCTCCTCTCCTGCTTCCCATTTGTCCACTGTGATCAATGGAATTCTCCGTCCTCCATTTTAAAAATGGCCATTATAACAGCTTCCTGGTCAGCATGCTGTTAAACTGTAATATCACCCACTTGAGTCATAGGGAAACATGGACAGTACCTTGCACATTCAGTTGTAACTGACAGCAGCTGATATAGAACTGACAGCAACTGGTATATTTCAGTTCTGACAAAATATTGTCAGAACTGAAAGGGATCACTGTCAGAAGAAAATGTAATGCAATATTTATTTGCAGGTACATCATGTGTTTATTTTAAATTATTGTACTCGCTTCAGGTTCCCTTTAAACAATACCAGTTGCCTGGAAGCCCTGGTTATATATTTGGCTGCAGTAGTGACTGACGGACACCAGAAACAAGCATGCAGCTAATCTTGTCAGATCTGACAATCATGCCAGAAGTGCCTGATCTGATGCATGCTTGTTCAGGGTGTATCGCTAAAAGTGTAGGAGGCAGAGGATCAGCAGGATAGCCAGGTAACTGGTATTGCTTAAAAGGAAATAAGTATGCTAGCCTCTATATGCTTCTCGCTTCAGTTGTCCTTTAAGGGAAAATAAATATGGCAGCTCACAAAGAGAGATAAAGAATAGAAGTGTAACTGCATCCTAGGCAACGTAGCAGCTTTGCACCTGGCCTGTTTTGGTAAGCGGAGGTGGGGGTCCAGGCTCAGAGGAGGGGGCAGCCAAGAGCCTGAACATCTGCCAGGCTCCAAGCACCTGCCTAGCCTGCCTTTTGGATGATCCAGCTCTACTTTGAAAGCACGCTTATCTTTCAAACCTGTAAGACGTTCACTTGGTCAAAACTCGGGCAGACAGCAGATGTAAAAAGCCATACCCACTAAGCGCCTTTCCCAAACAATTTTGCGCAACAAACTATTTTTCCATGATATTGCACAACACTGTTTAATGAAAATTTGCTAAACGATGTTTCACGATGCACGCCACCCACGGCAATCGTTCGTATTTGAACGACCAGAATGTCTGATTAAAGTCGTGGTTGAACGTTCTGGTCCTCATTTACTTTTGCCACAATCGTGTATATAATTGCTTACATGATCATCGTTTCCGACGCCTGCAGATTCGGCCAGATGCGTCAGGGAACGATAGATTGTTGGCTGAGATCCCCGATCCATCTGGCCATGATCTGCAGGTGGGTACTTAGCTTAAAGTGTACCAGAGACCATGAACAATAAAAGTGTTATGCATACCTGGTGCTCCCTCTAGGCCCATCCGCAGGGATTGCTCCCACGCCGCCGTCCTCTGCTTTCCCCAGCTCCGGTACCGGGTCCCGTAACTTCAGCCAGTCGCGGCCAGTCTGCCCAAAAGAAGTGCGCCCTCTACGTATGTCTCTGGTGGCTGGAGGGCGCACTTCTCTTACGCAAACTGGCCGCGACTGGCTGAAGTTACGGGACCCGGTACCGGAGCTGGAGAAAGCGGAGGACAGCGGCGTGGGAGCTATCTGTGTGGATGGGGCTGGAGAAAACCCCAGGTATGTATAAAAAAACTTTTATTGTTCATAGTCTCTGGTTTCCTTTAACGGTTCTTTCATACAACAGAGCTGACTTTTCTTTTTTATTACTGTTTAACATTAATATATTTTTCTTCTCTTCAAGCAACAAGCTTGCTCGAAGAGAAAAAAAAATACACAATCAATGATAAATGATAATACATAACAGTTAGAAGAGACCTCATCTACAATGAACATTAACAATTAATAATGACTCTTCTTGACAGTCACCAGGGAATCCCTTGGTCTGTGCGCAGCGAGGGCAAGACATTGGTAACCTTGCTTAACACAGGGATATGCATACGCAACTCCCAACAGTCTGTTTCTCTCGCAGGAAAACCTGGCTAGAAACGAGCGAGAAAAAGGTGCCTCATGAGGTTATGAGATCAGGAAGCCACGGCCAACAACAGAAAGACAATTACTGAGCCGCGCCCGGGGGATTCGGATCAAGGTGGCAAACAGTCATCACAGAGCATGCTGGATGAGGGGATCCTGTTTCATACACAGGCTGAGGTATGAGGTGACTGGCTGCTGTCACAGAGGAATCCTCTTATCATATTGCTGAAAACTTGCCGCATGCCACCGAATAGAGGGCCCTTTGTTTCAGGTCATTCTCAAGGTCAAACGCACACAAGGACCCGCTGTTCCTGGATCTCTGTGAGGCCACTGGTAATCACTGGACTTCCACTATCTCTGTCATTGCTGACTTTGTACCAAACAGTCCACCGTACTCAGGAATGTCTGCTGTCACACGTGTATTAGAGTTCTCAAATTATTATATATGGAGGGATAAAAATAACAAAAACAAAACGCCTTTGTTGAATCAGGCAAGCAGCATTTTTTATTCTTGACCATCCTGGCGTTATGATTCAATTAATTTCAATCAGCAAATTCCCTGTATGAGGGTGGCAAGAAGACCACTAAGGCCTTGTTCACAAACTCCCTGTATGAGGGTGGCAAGAAGACCACTAAGGCCTTGTTCACAAATTCCCTGTATGAGGGTGGCAACAAGACCACTAAGGCCTGGTTCACAAACTCCCTGTATGAGGGTGGCAAGAAGACCACTAAGGCCTGGTTCACAAACTCCCTGTATGAGGGTGGCAACAAGACCACTAAGGCCTGGTTCACAAACTCCCTGTATGAGGGTGGCAAGATGAACAGTAAGGCCTGGTTCACACACCGACGCAAATGCAGCAGATGCGGAAATAATGCAGTAAACACATCCACTCAGGGTGTGCTGGCATCGTACATTACCTGCCATTTCCATCCGCTGCATTTACGTCCCTACCACTCCGCACTGTCCCAAAACTCATCGGACACCACAAGAAGCATGGGGCTCCCTGATGGACTGTAAAAAAAAAAAAAAAAAAATCTAACCTACCTAGCAACAGGAAGTATTTTCATTGGTCCATTGTGAGCCAATGAGAATTTTCCTTGTTGCAGCAGGATTCCCATGCTTCTTCTGCAGTGGACCGAATGGCGGCAGCGGAACAGAATGCACAGGACAGGCAAGGGTTTGCACGGAGAAATCACCCTAGTGGGAGGCTTCCATTACATCCAACCGTTTTCCGGCTTTACAAAAAATGCAGCTGCTTCTTTTTCCACAGTGAGAGTTTTAGGTTCACTCCTCTTTTACTTTGCAGGCATCAACTTTCTTCGTGCCTCTGAGGTCAATGTTTACTGCATCTTTTCTAGATTTTTGATCCATTTACTTTGAAATGGTCACATGGCTTCTCCAGCTAAATATTCAAGCTGAAGCTGCGCCACCTTGCTGGGATTCGATTGGTCCATTTTCAAGCCGCTTATATTTGCTTTATCTTGTGTGAACATTGAACGATTTGCATGTCATCAAGCATCCCCATCCCTGTCTAATAACCCTGGCCCTTTTCCAAAGCACATCAGCCAATAAAATGGCATCTCAAAGAGAATTCAGACAGATTGGATAAAAGAGATTTAACATTAAAAAAAAAAAAAAAAACGACATCACAAAACAGTAGGTAACTGTTGCCGATATCCACGCAGATTCATATGAAGTAAAATTTTTAGTGACAGGTGCACTTTGATTAGGACTGGAGAACAACAATATTGTTATTTTCAGCAGCAACTTGGAAAGGTTTTTTTTCTGCAAAACAAGAAACCCAGAGATGTAAACGTAGGCGAGGGCCACATGTCAGAATCCAGAAAGAGAATGGAGAATTAATCTCAGCTCATCACCTCGAGGCTTCTTGTGGCTATAAGATGAGAGACAACAGATCGCTGCAAGCGGCGGCCCCGGACCGCTGTGATCACCGATAATACTACAGAACAATTTCTTGGTTTACACGTTCTGTCGGGAAAAGGAAAACAACAAAGGCTGAAAGCGCCTTCCTGAGTACGTAGCAATATTTTATAGCGGCCTTCTTACACCTGCCTACAAGTATGCAAAGATCTGAGGCAGACGTGACTGTGCTGCTTATAACGGCCGTTATTCCTACTCTAGTTTAATGCTCAAGTCCGGAAAACTTTTTACTTTAGTTTTGGATAGCGCTCAGAAACTTCTGGGAGTTTTTAACTGCTGTGTCCACAGTGAGAGTTTTTCGATCATTCCTTGTTCGTAGGCCCTTCATGAAGCTTTGTGTTTTTAAAGTAAACCGGAGTTGAATGGAAGTAAAGGATTTTTACATACGTGGGGCTTCCTCCAGATCCCTGTAATCTGTCAGCTCGCTCAATGTCCTTTTGGTCCTATCCGTTGCGCTCCAGTGAAGTCCGTAATCCAGCTGAGTTGCAGGCCACTACGCATGTGCTGTTCTGGGCCGCGTGCCTCCCCCATCACGCTTCCATAAGTGGGAGCATTTTTTTTTGCAGGTGCAGTTACAGTCTGTACTAACTGCACATGCACAGTCCTGGGACGGTTAACCGCTGCGGCCAATATACCCCTGTGGGGGTGAAAACCGCTGACTGCAACTGAATGCCAGGGAAAGCCACTGAAAGCTCAAACGCGACGCTTCCGAAAGCCGGGCAGACGCCTGTGTGATACAGCCCTTACGAGGCTGAGAGCGGCATAGTAGATGGAACCGTGGGAACATTGAGGGAGATAATGGACTAGAGCAGGCATGGGCAAACTTGGCCCTCCAGCTGTTAAGGAACTACAAGTCCCACAATGCATTGCAGGAGACTGACAGCCAGAGTCATGACTCAAAGGCAAATGCATTGTGGGACTTGTAGTTCCGTAACAGCTGGAGGGCCAAGTTTGCCCATGCCTGGACTAGAGGGAGCTGGAAGTAAAAGCTTTTTCTCCTATTCATCTCAGATTTACTTTAAAGAGGACCTGAACTCTTGCACTGGACAGAGACATGCACCCTGTATGTATTTAGACACTTTAGCTTGTCTAATTCCCCCTCATATGTGACTAAACACAAGCGTAATTTTATCTCCCAGCTGAGTCCGCCTCGGCTGAGCAGTTAATTTGGAAACACAGGATGTTAACCCGATGTCTGCTTCCATGAAAACACTACAGATTTATTGCAGGATTTGTATCAGCTGTAACAAAGAAATGTTTATCTTTAAAAGGACAGATGTGAGGAAAAACAAGATCTACTTACCTGGGGTTTCCTCCAGCCCCTGGCAGCCGATCTGTCTCTCGCCGCAGCTCGCACAGGCGCATCTGGCGAGGTCGGCATCTGCAGCGGAGGGGACCCTGGGACAACAGAGGGACAGATAGGCTGCCAGGGGCTGGAGGAAGCCCCAGGTAAGTAGATCTTGGTAGTTTGTTTTTCCTCTGACCTGTCCTTTAAAGGTTATTATGCAGCTTTACATCTTTTAAATCAGAGGGGAAGTTCTGAGTTCAGGCCTGCTTTAATAGGAAGACCGGTAGCTGCAGGGCCATAAAAAGAGACATTGTAATAAAAAAAAAATAATAATAAAGGAAAAAAAAAGTCCAGCTGTAACCAACAGTGTACACACTGGGGGAGATTTATCAACGCATTACAGACAGTTTTTTTTTTCTTAATCTGTTCCAACCAGCAGGGAAAACCGTTCTGCATGATAAGAACCTTCTTAAAACCTAGGTAATAGTGGCAATTTAGCATGAATTTCTTTGAGCTGCACTACAGTTAAGAAAAGTGCAAATCCATCCCTAAACTGGCGCAGATTAAGAAGTGCTTGATAGCAGTTCTACAGATGTAGAACTGCAGGCTAGACATGATTGCAACGTGCAGACTATACATGATTTGTGATGTGCTCCTCCCCCCTGCTGAATTCCTCCTCAGAGCCTGCTGCTATCAATACAGCAGGTGTGTTGGTTATCTCAGCAACAGCAATTACCCTAACGAACCGTCTGTCTGAGAGACCGTCCTAGCTCCTCCTATTTTACAACAGTTTTAGAAGGAATCTGCACTAATGATTTCTTAAGATGCCTAAAAATCGTCACAGCAGACCCATCAGAATTTGCACGCTGCACCCGATTCGTCGGTAATGTAACTAAATAGGAAAACCGCAAGTATTTTAGTCTTGCGGTTTTCCCGGCATTTCCATGGTTAAAATCGCGTTGTGAAAATCTGCATTGAAACTGTATTGTAACCGCAACCACATGCAGATTTGTGGCCACGATTTTCCCGCCGAAATCGCGCCGCAGTAGCGGAAACGGGCCCTGACACAGTTCTGCATAGATTTCTAAAAACCTACCAATGTTTTGTCTCAGACGCTCTTGATAAATCTGGCCCACAGTGTTTAATTTATTGCTTTCTCTGTCACTCTTGGAAGAGATTTTCCACTTCCTGTCTGCCCATAAAACTAGGTATACTCTCACATATTGGGGAGGTGATCTAATCTAGCTGGGTGACCCGGCAGTATTCACCTCCCTAAGCTGAGCACAACCCTAGATAAGGCTGCGGCCTGCTTTCTGTTACAGCACACTGGTATGTGTGTGATTCTTGAAAGCTGCTTCATGTAAGATAGATGCATACCAATGGAGAAGCAGCAGCAGCCATGTGTTTAGGATCTGGCCTGACTCCTTCACTGTGTGTATACAGTGCACTATAGGGAGGGAAGACGCATGGAGGAACCCCCATTTGTACAATGGCATGGAGGACCTAACACTGCAGTAGGCCAGGGGTGCGGGACAGACATGAGACATGGAGGAACTCAAACTATTAGGCAATGGGGGGACAGAAATGAGGCATGGAGGACCTCGCAGTGTATTAGGCTCCCCCCAATCCTCCTCCACTCCACCAATCCAGTGCAGGGACCCCTGGACCTGATTGACAAGGGCTTTGTTGAGAGATACAGGATGTAAATGTCAAGGAGGGCATGCAGACCGGGACTTGATCCCTAGGCCAACACATTGGGGCAGAGTTCCGTATACAGACAAGGTTCATTTGCTTTGGGAAAAGGGACGCTGGTGTGGCGCATAGCGGAGGTGACAAGAGAATAATGGCCTCAGGCGGGCTGTCCCTAAAGGTCCAGCAGCAGACACCTGTATACATGATAGATTCTCAGCCAAGCCCTGAACCGCTGTTTTGATGTGTACCGAACTTCAGTCACTAGCATTCACAGCCAACCAGCAAATCATTCACAGAACGGTTTCTACTACTTTTGATCAACTTTTTATTGAATATAAAGTAGTTGTACATTGCAATGAGATTACATGTTAAACTTTTTAAATAATGAAATTAATAGTTATATGCCAGTTTTTCTCTAAGTAACTCTAAACACTCAAGGCAAAAGGATGAACCCTACTGCTCCACAACAGAACGTTCTGCCATGAACTGCTCTATTCTCTTGTCCCAGAGGTAAGCCACCTAAAGTGAAGCAACCTGCACTTTTTTCCCTACTTTCTAGTAGCTATGGGAACTGCCACGTTCCCCCCTCCCCTTCTCTCTGCCCTTATTTATCCAGGGGAAGGTGTGAAGATAGCACCTGTGACTTCCCTAAACTCTTTAAAGCAGGGTTCCCCATGTCCCCACCACCTTGCTGATGAAAGAGCTTTTGTGTGCTACCTGCTAATGTGTGCAATCAAATAATTACATCAGTCCTCATATGACAGAAATTTCTACGTTCTTACAGGCCTCGGAAGTAGACTAATAAAACCCTCTGCTAAACGTTTAAATGTTAAAAGAGGTAAAATTGACTTTTGGTAATAAGCAACATTATTGGCATGCATTTTTAATGTGCTATTTAGATACCCTGGGTGCTAAAAATGGCGCTGGTTTTACTTTAACGTCACAAGGCAAACATACATCGTAGCGGACGGAGAATCTGCTGGTGAGATTTTAACAGTTATGTGTGAAAAATTCTCATTCTCTGCTCTACCCTCTGTGCTTCCAAGAGTCTGGAGACACCTAGAGAGAGATCACAAGATGCTTACTGGACACAGAAACAGAGGAGAAACTACTGTATATTAACAAGTTTGTTTGTAAAGAGTTTAAGACGCTACATTACTGTCCCTTTACCGATCAATAGGGAAGACCGAGGATAAATGTGTTTGTTCATAGTTTGTGTAGTGATCAATTTTGCCAGAAAACATTGTGGTACAGCTGCACATCTGCTAGATTTCCTGCAGAGAAGGTATAATGCCTGGTATACATCAGATGGGCTGACTCGATTATTTCGATTATTTCCGACAGGTCTGATCTGATTTCCAATTGTTATTCTGATCTGATGAAAAATGAACGTAAATCAGATCGGACCTGATGCAAATAATCGATTTGCCCCATCTATCTAATGGGAAATTGCATGGTGTGTACTTGGCATAAGGCGGGGTACACGCCATGTCAGATTGATGGGAAATTTCCAGTCATTTGATTATTTATAACAGGTCTGATCTGTTTTCCGGTCAAGAAGAGGCAGAAGAGTGTTGAACCAGGTTAGCCATCAGTAAAAGCAAGAGGTTTTGGATCAGGATGATACCATTTATTGGCTAACTTAGAGATAAACAAACAGTAAGCTTTCGGCTGTATGTGCAGGAACCAAGTCCAACGAAGGCTTATTAGCCGAAAGCTTACTGTTCATTCATCTCAAAGTTAGCCAATAAATGAGATCATCCCGTTTCCGGTCAAGAAAGGGATTGATTTTGTGCAGTACGGATCTCAAAATGTATTCCTTTCTCGATAGGAATCAGAGCGGACGTGTTGGAAATTATCGGATAGGCAATTTCCAGTCAATCTGGTGAGAACATTGCATTGTGTGTGCCAGGCCCTAAGGCTGGTTTCACAGTGGGACATTAAAGCCCCACGTTACAGCAGCCAGTAACGCAGCCTAATGCTTCATACACACTTGAGATAACAGTCTTTGGAAAATGAAAGATCACAGACCAATCTTACCCCCTTCCATGTAGTATGAGAGCCATACTCTACACCGTCTATTCTATGGAGCTGAACTCCCCATCAGATAAAATCTTTGCAAGATGCTGCACACAAAGATGCCTGTACACACTCAAAAGATCAGTATCTGCAAAAGATCTGTTCCTGCAAAACATCCATTCCTGCAAAATGCATTCATAGTCTATGAGATCTGCAGATCATCATACACACTTGGTTTAACAGACTTCATCTGCATATCTGGCAATCATCTGAAGATCTGAAAATCCACCCTGGTGAATCTGATCTGCAGATGATTGTCTGTTAAACCAAGTGTGTATGATGATCTGCAGATCTCATAGACTATGAATGCATTTTGCAGGAATGGATGTTTTGCAGGAACAGATCTTTTGCAGATAATGATCTTTTGAGTGTGTACAGGCATCTTTGTGTGCAGCATCTTGCAAAGATTTTTTCTGATGGGGAGTTCAGCTCCATAGAATAGACTGTATAAGTATGGCTCTCATACTACAGTGTTCTCCCCAGAATTTTTTGCCAGCCGGGTGGCATGAAATAGTAGCCGGGTGGCATGAAATAGTAGCCGGGTGGGGCGAGATGAAAATGCAGGGCAACTCTGCTTACAGCATAGGAGGAGGTGAGCCGATGACAGCCGGGTGGTCACCAAATCTAGCCGGGTGGAGCACCCGGCTAAAAGAGCCTGGGGAGAACACTGTACTACATGGAATGGGGTAACATTGGTCTGTGATCTTGCCTTTTCCAAAGACTTTTATCTCAAGTGTGTATGCAGCATAACTCACAGCACTGTAAAATCAATGTGCTGTTCACAGTGCCAACGTTGCCTTACATAGTAACGCAGCACGTTTAAACAAAGTGCTGCATGCTGTACGTTATACTGGGCTAAGCCACGTTAGACTGTTTACACATGCTCAGTAATGTTGGAGGAGGAGGTCTCCCCTCCTCCGCGGCCAGCCACATGGCTAATTAATATTCACTGCACTGTGGTGACTCTTGGTGGGACTGTAGTGTTGTCCGGTACATGAACGAATCGTTCATTTGATCCGGATCTTTTTTGTGAGTCGGATCACCACAATGAAAGATTCGGTTCACAGTGGATGTCTGTCTGGAAGAAACAAGAACATACAGAATGTACAGTGCAGGGAAAGTCCTGTCCTGCTAGTCATTTCACCCCCAGTCTGCTTCCCTAGTAAAATGATTCAAATAATTCAGTTCTAAGATCCGTATCTTTTCAATGATCCGATTCGAATGGTTAGAATCCTTTAAAAGATCCGGACTTCCCATCACTATCCTGGAGCGCCTGCTTTGAGAGCCGCATAACGCAGCTCAATCTGACGTCCAACTTCAACACCACCAGGCGACCTTAACGTCCCCTTAAACGCAACGTCTTGGTGGGAAAGAGGCCTAAACATTTGACTCAACTGAGAGGTATGTTGAGTGTGTACAAAGCTTCAGTGTGTCCCCTCAAAGAATTGTATACATTTCAAGAAATAGGAACTACAGACAAAACTTATACAGTATATCAATAGGTATATAAAGTGAAATATAATGTTGTACCTTTTTCCTTTGTCACCTCTTGCATATTACTGCAAACATTGCTGTGAAACTAAATATAGCTGTACAGACAGTGCAGTCTTTGTCTAACCTACAAACTGACACCATCCATCAGGTTTCAGCATAGTCATTAGCGGAAACCAGCTACCTCTAGGGCTCATGGGAAGTGTAGGCCTGAGTACATCAGAAAGTTTGTATGGGATGCAGTATCAAATACGGTACCCAGCGATTCAATGGTACAGTGCAGTGATGCTAGAATGACGATGATATTTAAAACTATTTTTAAAGTGTTCATTTGTACTTACCTGGGGCTTCCTCCAGCCCCATAAGCACTGTAGCTTCCCTCACCCTCCTCTTCAGCCCCTTCGTTCTGGTGGTATGATTCCCGGTAATCCGGCCAGTCGCCACCAGTTGAGGGGTTCTGCGCATGCGCGGCTCAGCCACATGCGCGCTCCAGCTGTGCTGGAAGGGCCCTGGAGTGTTCTGCGCCTGTGCAGCACTACTGGGCAGGCACAGAACGCTCCAGGGAACGGAAGCGCTACAAGGGGTGCTACGTGTCATAGTGGCTGAACGGAGGGGTCCAAGAGGACGGCGAGAGACTCGGTGCTGCTCATGAGGCTAGAGAAAGACCCGGGTAAGTATAATTGAGTGATGGTGAACCATCTCAGGTTCACTTTGAGGCTTGAGACATATTGCAGAGTGCTTTTCTGACCGTCAGAAAAAAAAAACACCTCTCCCATTGACTTGAAAAAAAAATGCAGCAAACTCGGTGTGACCACTTTTTTTTGAAAGTTTTTGTCATGATTAGCAAGTCAATGGGAGCACTTAAAAACGCAAACTCAGCACTGACAGTCCACAAAGCGCTCTGCAGTGAGTCTTAGCCCTAAGTGTCTACAAAATTTAGTTCTGCGGCTTTAGAAGCCAAGTTCCAGGATTTTTTAAACTATACCTTTGTTCTTGCCCAACTAGAGGAACTTTATCCAACAACAGTAGTAGGGGGGGGGGGGAAACTGTACTGAAGCTGTAGAACCACCAATCTGCCAATGCTCAAGGTCCGCCCTTAATTGTTTCATATTTTCCATCCTGTCTGATCGATACTTTTGGCCAATTTTTAGTCAAAATTGATCGGTCTGACATTTTGGGGATCCCTTCCCAGCAGATGAAATCAAATCTGCAGAGAATTAAATGAGAAAATCGATGAGTGTATGGCCACCTTGAGGCCATTACAGTTAAACAATGACTTTTGAGTGGAAGAACTCTGCATTAAACTATCCAAAACGTATCTCTTTGAAGGGTATGGCTGAGGTTTTCATTGATGCATAACACATACACACAAGTTCTGTGCGCCTACCAACTGTCTGAAGGGACTGGCTGATGGTGTCAGGGAAAATAATCAAGTTGTGAAGGCAACAGAATGAAATCACAGGCAGCTTCGGGCCTACTGCAACTAACCCAATAAGAGCACAGTGCTCCCCTTGTCATGAGGCAGTTACCGGGTCAGATGACTTCACAGTTGAGCGCTGTGAGGCCGCCGGAAGGCTCCAGCTGGGTGGACGACTTTGTATTGTTTAAACGGTTTCTCATTAGGAAGGGACAATGAGCTCTGGTCCTATTTACATCACTGCATGAGAATCATCTGTTCAGTCACATATCACGTTTCTGTTCGCTTTCCCAGTGGAAATAAAGCAAAAATGTTTTATTTTACTTTTGGGAGAAAAACACTACCACCCTCATTGCGTATCTTGCCTGTGTTTCTGTTGCAGAGATTTCCTGACTTCCTGTCTGGGTAACAGATAGGTGTATGGGACGCCAGTAGGCCACAAGGCTTTATATGACAGAACTGGCCCAAGTACCTTGATGTGGTTTCCTATTCTTGCTTTATGTACCTAAAAACATTCATATCGCTCTTTTCTCTTGGTGGGCTCAAAGCGAAACAGCTGCAGCCACTAGGGCCTGCTCTGTAGGCAGTAGTAGTGATAGGGAGTCTTTCCTAAGCCTCCTCACTGAATAGGTGCTAGCTTACTCAACTGGAAGAGCAGATATTGGAACCAAGGTCTCTTGTGTCAGAGGCAGAGCCCTTATATGACAGAGGTGAAAATAAACTAATGAGAAAAACAATTGTATCTATCCTCCTTCTAAAAATGACTTTTTTTTAGATATCCTGCAGTTTTTATTTTATATTTAAATCTAGTTTTTAAGTTTTTACTGTTTCATTGTCTCTGCTCAATGACACCTATATTGAAGTATGCCAGAGTCCAATAAATGAATGATTGACCCTTTTTATCTTTTTCCTGCTCCAGGAAGCCATTTACTGAAAATATTTTATGGCTGTAATTTCTTATCAATGAGGGCTATGCTATAATCTGACGCAGACCGACCCAGACAGAAACTGTCACTTGCATGCCTGATGTTTACCTCTTTTAGGCAGAGAAAGAAAAAAAAGGAACACAGCATAGTCATATGTGTGCTTGGCACTGTACATACACATGTCTATCTCATCATGTCACATCAGTTATCTTTTAAAGTGTACCAAAGCGCAAGAAAAGAAAGTTTTATACATACCTCGGGCTTCCTCCAGCTCCATAAGCTCGGATCACACCCACGCCGCCGTCCTCCGCTGCCTGCAGCTCCGGTATTGGGTCCTGTTACTTCAGCCAGTCAGGGCCAGTCTAAGCAGAAGTGCGCCTTCTGCGTATATCTCCAGCAGCAAAGAGCACACTTCACTTACGTCAGACTGGCCGCAACTGACAAAACTGACGGGATCCGGTACCGGAGCTGCAGGCAGCGGAGGACAGAGGCGTGAGAGCTTATGGGGCTGGAGAAAGCCCCCATGTATGTATAAAACTTTATTTTCTTGAGCTCTGGTTTCCTTTAACCAGTACACTACCGTGTTTCCCCGAAAATAAGACACTGTCTTATATTATTTTTTCCCTCAAAATATGTGCTAGGGCTTATTTTTGGGGAGGTCTTATATTTTGTGGGGGTAGCGAAAAAACCCCCTTGTGTATAGCCAGATCCCCCTAGTCTATGGCCAGATTCCCCCTTAACTAGCCATACCAGACCCACCTAATGTACAGCCAGATCCCCCCTTGTTTATTGCCAGATCCCCATCCCCTTAGTGTATAACTAGATTCCCCAATGTATAGGTAAACCCCCCCCCCCCCCTCCGTTTATGGCCAGACACCCAGATAACCTCCCCTCCCCGCATAGCCAGATCCCATAAGTCACCCTACCACCATCGCTTCCCCCCATGGCCGCTTTACCTCATGCCAGCCCCCTTCTTCAGAAAGTCGGATCCGCATGCTCATAGACAGACCCCCGGCAGCATGATTCAAACCGCAGATCAGCGGGGCAGTCAGAGCTTCAGTGTAACAGTACTTCCGTATGCAGGAAGTAAACAGAGATGCCACTTCCTGTATACGGAGGCGCTGTTACGCTGAATCTGCAGCTGCCTTCACCGTTGATCTGCGGTTTGAATTGCCGTCTGAGCACGAGGATGCGACTTTCTGAAAGCGGGGCCGGCAGGAGGTAATACGGCGCCGCAAGGGGGGGCTCAGGGGGGGGGGGGGGAGCGGGACTGCCGCTGTCACTAGGGCTTATTTTCAGGGAGGGCTTATATTTCAGGCATGCTGCCCAATATCTGCTAGGGCTTACTTTAAGGGTAGGTTTTACTTTCGGGGAAACACGGTATCCAGTACCTAAAAACGTGTAACAAGTCTCACACAGGAAAAGGTTTCTTGGATAAGGCCTCCGGGCCTGGCTTGTCATCTTGGACCTCAGATTCAGTGTTTTAGCCAAGTGTGCCGGATACTACAGTTCACCATAATGTCAGCCAAATACCCTCAGCACCAGATAGGATTTTGCCTTCAGTGCCCATGTAAACATAGTGTAACATCATACCTGTGCATATAACATTTCCAATATCTTCACAAGCGAATGAGACATTTTCTGCTGGATTAAACCTGACCAAGAAATGAACTTTACATATAATTTTTGCCCTAACTTTTATTCTTTCATTTTTTCAGAAGACCTCGTCCAGGCAAAAAGTTTTTATTGGCTGTTGGCTGACTCCTCCTGCCATTACTAGTCTAAAGGATAAGCAACAGCATAATAACCTTTAAAGAAAAACACTTCCTTGTTAGAGCCGATACAAATCCTGCAACAAATTTGCATTGCATCTACTCCCTGCTTTCATGGAAGCAGACATAGGGTTAACATCCTGCATTTATAAATTAGCTGCTCTGTTGAGGCAGCCAGCTGACACAGCTGAGAGATCAAATTACAGAAGTGAATAGTCACAGATGATTAGACAGGCTAAACTCTCTAAATACATACAGAGTGCATTTCTCTAGGATTTCCTTCTGTTCTGTGCAAGAGTTTAGGTCCACTTTAATTACACTGCCACCACCGCATCCCATAAACCAGGGTTTCCCAACCCAGTCCTCAAGTACCACCAGCACTGCATGTTTTAAGAAAATCCACAGAGATATTTAATCAGCACTGCTGAGGCAGTAATTACCTCACCTGTGAATATGTGCGGTTTCCTGCAAAACATGCACTGCTGGTGGTACTTGAGGACAGGGCTGGGAAGTCTTGCCATACACCAATCAAGAGCACCAACCAGGAGCCTGTACACACTTCAATTCTTCTATGCTGGCTAAAATGAATGTCTGAGCTAGTTACCAGCATCCTTTTCAAGTGTGTACAGGTGCCCCTTCCCCTCTTGCCTGCCAACAGCTCCCTAGCAATCAAGCATGCTGACCAAACTCTATTATGTACCGTCACAGGCATCAGCAGATAGCTCTTGTGCTCTCCCCTTTCCATACATCAGAACTTGATGATCGACAGAGAGCAGAGCAGCTTGTTCTATCAAGGTAGGCTGCACAAGAAGGTTGCTTCGGTCAACTTTTATTGTGAGTGTGTACAGGGCTTTAGCAAATAAGTAAAAAAAAAATGGAAATGTATGCCCTCTTTAAAAGGACAACTGAAGTGAGAAAAATATGGAGGCTGCCAGATGTATTTCCTGTTAAATAATACCAGTTGCCTGCCAGTCTGCTGATCCATTTGGATGCAAAAGTATCTGACTAACACCAGGAACAAGCATGCAGCTAATCTTGTCAGATCTGACAATAACATCAGAAACACCTGATTTGCTGAATGCTTGTTCAGGGTCTATGGCTAAGGGAAGGAACACACTAGGCAGAATCACATATGAGTTTTCCATAGCACATAGTGGAAAATGCATACGCAATTCTGCCTAGTGTGTTCCTTCCCTAAAAGTATTAGAGGCAGAGGGTCAGCAGGACAGTCAGGCAACTGGTATTGCTTAAAAGGAAATAGGGCAGCCTCCATAGCCCTCTCACTTCAGTTGTCCTTTAATATATGCTCTGTAGATGGCTTCAAGTCGTGATTCCATACTGCCAGAGACAACAGGCTGGGAAGAAACCAATTGTTAAATCCTTAGGTTGGGCTGACACGCTGGAATCCAGGTACATATACAATATTCCCTCCCATCTTTCACGCTCACATAAGAAGTTATTTGCAATCAGACAGGAACACAGTTGTGGTAAATTTGTCGACAACGCAAAAGACGGAGGCTCCTTTCAACTGAAATGCAGAAGTTACAGCTTCTAACTGGACATTGAAAAAGCAATAGCCACAGATTGAGGAAACAATATAATGGGCTGGCATTCACCAGAGCAAGCTTAAAATGGCACTTCCCTCAAAAGGTTGTAAAGAGTACCTGGACTGAATCTACAGAATAAAATTAAACAAGGGTTGGTGTTGCTATAGCCTTTAGGAAGCACTTGGCACTACAGAGGAGCATTCAAACCCGTTTTTGTTCCAAATCAGGAGGAAGGCCTTGTTCATATTGCGATTCCTGGCGCTTGGGTGGGCGGTGCATTTTTGTTAAAAGCACACTTTTCTAAGCGTTTTTCCAGAGCGTTTTTTTTGTTTTGTTTACTCCCTGATGCAAGTCAGAAAGTCAACGCTTTGACCTGGAAAATAATAAATACAATGTATTTATCCTTAAAAGCGCGAACGCAATTGCTGCACAAAGCGATTATGTGAGCGTTTTGCATTTTCCTATACCTTCCATTTAGGCAGAATCACCTCAAAAAAGGTCCATGCAGCGCTTTGCTGAGCGGATCGCAAACGAACTGCTCAGATGTGAACTCTCTCGTAGGGAGTCATTGCACAATCGTTTTTAGGACGATGTTGAAAATTGCCTGCACTTGAAAAAAAGGGCAAAAAAAACGCCCTTAGTATGAACAAGGCCAAACAGAGATTTGATTGTGCACATGGAGGGCATGACAGATTGGGTTAAATCACCCTTGTCACCGCCTCTGACTGAAGTGCGGTGTTCTCCCCAGGGCTGTGGAGTCGGTCCAAAAATCCACCGACTCCGACTCCTCAGTTTAGGATTCCACCGACTCCGACTCAGACTCCTCTAATTAGCATATTACAATTTTGTTGATTAAAAGTATGTAACATGAAATTCGTCTCTTAACTGCCAACGCTTAGGAATTTTACAAGACAACTGAAGTGAGAAGGAGATGTAGACTACTATATTTATTCCCTTTAGACTAAAACTAGTCCTTGGTAATAGTACTTGTAAAAGGTACAAACCGGAACAAAGAACATCTATCAGGCCCTAGGCAATGTAAGTGTGGGTACATGTAAGAATGATGTGCAGGTACTCTGCAGGGGAATGAGGAGATTGTAAACAGACAACACCTCTGTATTCAATGTGCACAGCATTCTCAGTGGATTCCCTGCAGCTCTGTGGGGAGTGCATATGTAGAGTATAGTACTACTGTGTAACAAAGTAAACCTGAGACAGATGAAATTAAAGTTTTATACATACTTGGGGCTTCCTCCAGCCACCTTCAGGATAATCAGTCCCTCGTTGTCCTCCTCCACCATCTGGATCTTCTGCTAGGAGTCCAGGTACTTGAGCCAGTCGGGCGTAGTGCGCATGCACACACTCCGCCGCCAGGAGCATACTACACCTGTGCAGCACTATTGCGCAGGTGCAGAATGTTCCTGGCTGTGGGAGCGGCATGCGGCCGGACTGCGCTGACTGGCTGAATTACCAGGACTCATAGCAGAAGATCCGGGTGGTGGAGGACAGCGAGGGACTGATTAGCCTGAAGGGGGCTGGAGGAAGCCCCAGGTATGTATAAAACTCTACTTTTCATCCGTCTCAGTTACCCTTTAATTTGTAGTCACCAAACCAATTTTTAACAACATATCAAATTATTTGATTTCATCAGCAAAGGGAGTGCATACATTTGCATAAATCAGCATCAATGCAGAATTTCCATCTCGTTGACCATCTCTATTAGTGACACAGCTACACATCAGGCTTTATTCTTACAGCATAGATGTTATTTAGTATATATAAGAGATTCCTGTGTACACATCATATATACAGTCACAATAAGATATGTATATCTGACCTTAAAAATACGGGGACTGCTTTATTGAAGCAGCACAAGTAACTAATTTTGATTGGTTTATTTCATTTTTGTGGACTAAGCACAGCTATTACTGTATATATAAATTATTTTTAATGACTATTATCTGAGAATTAGAAAATGTTATCATATTTTCTATTTTAATTACAGTTACAAATTCATTAGGAGTCGGAGCATTTTTTCCCGACTCCAGGCACCCAAAATTGCCCGACTCCACAGCCCTGGTTCTCCCCAGGCTCTTTTAGCCAGGTGCGCCACCTGGCTAGTTTTGGTGAGCACCCGGCTGTCATCGGCTCACCACCTCCTATGCTGTAAGCAGAGCTGTGCAGAGAAGCACCAGCCCTGCATTCTCTCATCTAGCCCCACCCGGCTACTTTATCATGCCACCCGGCTGGGAAAAAATTCTAGGAAGAACACTGAAGCGCTCTAGGTTACGTGCCGGCAATCCAATATGTTAAAAAGAAAATGTAATAAATCGCCCCCCCCCCCCCAAGGATACACACCTCAGGAGGGGGAAGCCTCTACATCTCTCAGCTATTCCCGCCTGAGCCCAATCAGAAAGCCGCTAATGCGTCTGCGCTGGATTGCAGTAGGTAAATATTTACCTCTCCAGTGCAGGTGCTGCCAGCGCTGGATCCCAGAGGTTTTTTTATTACAGATTTTCAAGACACCTGCAGGTGAATAGGTAATGAGCATGCACAAGTTCCAAACCACACATGCTCAGTAAACATCCGCTAATGCAATTGCACTGGGCATGCACCAAATTTATAAACAACGCATGCTCGACTACAGGAATCACTCTTACATGAGCAATTCCTTTTACTGGGCATGTGCGGTTCATAAGGCTGCGCATGCGCATTACAGCAGGTTCACAGCTATGAGCACTTACAGAAGGGTGGATCGGGGTAGAAAGGCACAGCGGGGGAGGGGAGGAACTCTGAGGGCAGCAAAGAGGGCACAGTAGTTACTAAAAGTAACCCAGCAATATTTTATAGGTTAGAACCATATGCTTGCTTTAAAGAAAAATGACGTTAAAAAAAAAAAAATATTCTACTTTGCTGAAGTGCCGCAATGTTACAACTTTGATTTCTTTTACTTTAAGTCCACTTTAACTCTGTGCTTTCAGATGCACAGAACATACAGAAAGTTACAAGCGGACACATTTTCCCTTCAGAAGACATTTTCAAATTTAAAAAGGGGGGAAAAGAAAGCTTGCACAATGCAGGCATTGCCGTGATGAATGTTCCCGGCAGCCTCCTAACAATAGCTATCTTGTTGGCAAGCAACGAACTACAAAGAGGCCTTTCTCAAAAGTCACTTGAAACTGCTTCTCTGCAACAGAAAAAAAAAAAGTGCAATGCTTCTCCCTTAAACAAAATGAGAACTTCATCCTATTTCAAAACTCAGCCGGCAAATGGAATGTCCGACAGATTCTCTGAAAAAGGCAGAGAGATTAACCCCAAAAGCAGCACAGGCCACCTGGGGCATTTCCTCCCAAATATTGCTGCTTCTACATACATTTTAGAGGAACCTGAACTCAGAACCTCCTTCTCTGCTCTAAAAGAGAAGGAACAGCATAATAACCTTTAAAAGAAAAACATCTGTTACAGCTGATACAAATCCTGCAATAAATCTGCAGTGTGTCTACTTCCTGCTTTCATAAAAGCAGACATAGGGGTAACATCCTGTGCTTACTAACTTGAACAAAATGTCCCAGGCATAGCGTTTCTAATGGCAATCCGCAACAATTGTGTTTAATTTCGCTAATTCGGGCCCTAATACTCTCAATAACAGCAATATGGGCCTTGACCTAAAAAGTTTGGGAACCCCCGTTATAAGCAGTTCCTTCTGTCTTATTTGAGCTTGTTTTTTTTTTCTCCCAAGTTATCCTCAGTGTGTTCTCAACAGGATAAGATCTCACTGGTCAAGTTCTTCTAAATTCAAATGTATTTGGTTTAAACCCCAGTGTTACAGGAGTTCCATTTAAACCAGGCAATAGATTGGACAAGATAAAGAAGACTAACCTACTGCAAGAAACGTCTTCAAGCCTCATTAAGTGAATTATTTGGCAAACAGCCAAGCCCAGAGGTCTCCCCAGGGCGGTAGTACCCTCTTATCATCTGTCACTGGCGACACAAGGACGGGAGAGGTGTGAGCATGCTGCGCTGATGAGCCAGTCTTTCCCAGGTGTGCTTTGGAAACTCTACACTCCGTTTCCCCAATCAATTTATTAGTTAGGAAAGACGTAGCAGATGTAAGGCTCCCTGCAGTGCTGCTGTCACTGATGTTTGCAGTTTCCTGTTAAAGTGGAGGTTCAGTATCGATTATTATCTTCAGTCAAATCTTTTTCAATTTTATTTGATATTTGGCAATCCCTCTTTCACAATCTGCCATACACATCACAGTAGAGAAGAAACAAGAGCGCTTCTCTGGTGCATTAACGTTTAATGAAAAGACAATGCGCAATATAAAATTACACTTACAGTGTGTAAGATGAAATTTGGCGTGTAACAGAGCCTGCCGTCAGGTCCTCTCTCAGCTCACTCGCTTGGCCAGAGCGAGAAGCGCGATGTTGCGGTGTGGAGCGAGGGTCTGGTGGGCGGGGCTTCCTCACGCAGTGCCGTCTGACGTCACGACGCGTTTCGGCGTTTGACCACGCCTTCGTCAGGTTCTGACGAAGGCGTGGTCAAACGCCGAAACGCGTCGTGACGTCAGACGGCACTGCGTGAGGAAGCCCCGCCCACCAGACCCTCGCTCCACACCGCAACATCGCGCTTTTCGCTCTGGCCAAGCGAGTGAGCTGAGAGAGGACCTGACGGCAGGCTCTGTTACACGCCAAATTTCATCTTACACACTGTAAGTGTAATTTTATATTGCGCATTGTCTTTTCATTAAACGTTAATGCACCAGAGAAGCGCTCTTGTTTCTTCTCTACTCCCACACAGATTGCTGGAGCCACCCAGCGTTTGGAGCAGCACCTGGGAGCATTACCACTGCCACCAAGTGTCTAAGTAGCGCAGGAATACACTTTTTGCTTATACACATCACAGTCCCTTGTACAAAATCTCTTAATTTTTCAATTTTCAGATTGCAGAATGACCGAGTAACCTGTGGACTGCAGAAACTGCTTCCATGGGCACATGGGCATTAGAAGTGGACCAATGGAAATGGAACAATGGAAGAAAATGGGCTGGTCTAAATCAGATACAGTAGATGGGTCAAATAGATAATTCCCGACAGGTCTGATCTGATTTCCGATCATTTTTCTGATCGATTTGCACAGAAGTGATCAGAAAAACAATCAGAAATACGATCGGGTCTGTTGGAAATTATCGACCCATCTATCTGATGGGAAATTGCATGGTGTGTACCAGGCATCACAAATCAAGTTTTATTTGTCCTCCAGATTCCCCAGATCTCAATCCAATTGGTGCATCTTGGGGATGTTTTGGAAAAACAAGTATGAACCACGGAAGACCCACTCACAGACTTCTGCCAGTGTCCTGTGGACCCAATGGGTCATTGCCATTTAGATAGCACAAGCCTTACCTATGCAATATTAGGCAGGTAGTCTCAATGTTTTGACCGATCAGTGTATGGGTAGTCACAAACTTACAACCTCCTGACTTATGGATGATCCGCCAATCCAAACGCTGCGAAAAGGAGAAATCTGATTCTGTGGAAACAAGTCCATTTTAATTTTAAAAACTTTGTAGTTTTTGAGAAACAGAGGGGGGTACGGAAGGCATGGAGGAACAGAGGTCGCACTGTGCAGGAGACACTAGAGGCACAAGGGGGCATAGAGAAGGTACAGATGACAGAGATGGCACAGTGCTTCGACTTCTGGACAGATTCAGGTTAAGAACTAATCTACGGTCCCCATCTCGTTAACCGGGACTACCTGTATAGTGCAGTCTAATAACCGAAGAGAAATGTGAATGAAAACAAATAATGACTGCAAGTTACTTCCACACATTCTGTCAAACACACAAAACTTGCTTGCTGTACACATCTACCACTACCGCTTTTGCCCTGTTTATGTCACTACTTCAATATTTTGACTGTGTCACTTCCCTTGTCTGCAGTGGGTGATTCAATTACTGGAAGTTCACATGAGGACACCACAAAGCCACCGAAACACCTACGTCATTCATTCTCAAGCTCTGTAGGTAAATGTGTGACACTGAATGACATGAAGCAAAAGCCACAATGTTCAAGGTAGACAAAGAGGAGGCAATTCTGATGAAGAATCATCTCTTGGACTGAAACAGGGTGGGGGGAAAAGGCAGTGATGTAAGTCATGTGACCTGGAATATACACCAAAGCTATTTAGGGATGGTGAGTGAGATGTGAAGGATTCAGAGTTTGTACAAATGTTTTGCAAATTGATGTAGCTAGGAAATTGCACTATTACAGCTGTATCAACTTGCAGAACATTTGCATCAACTTAAAATTAGCAGTACATCAGGAATTGACATAGGACTTTTCTACTGTTCTTGACATGTTGACATGATTGCGACATGTATTGGATAGACAGATGACCAAACTCCTTCCCATATCCTATCATAACCCTTATCCTATAGTAGTAAAAAAAAAAAAAAAAATTCTGAGGCAGCATCAACCAGTCTTTGCAGAAAGCAGACTCTACCCACATCTTCTCTTTGCTGCTGAGAGATCAACTCTTTGTGGCCAGCATAGCAGTCAGGGCTCATAGATTCTTAAATTCCTGACCATGCTCAATGTATCAAAGAATACAAAAAAATAAATCAGCCCTTAAAAACTCACACTTCACAGTGTCTAGGCCAAGATGAATTTCTGTCCATAAACAATTTATCTCTCAGCACAGGGAGGAGGTGGGAGGAGTCAGGTGATCAGCTCTCTGCTGGGGAAGCAACGCCCACTCTTGGCAGCAAAGAAGTACAGTACTTCCAATACATTTGTAGTACACATATGCAAGGGGAAGAAACTCCCTACATTACTAACTTACTATCAGATGCATAAAAAAAAAAGTTGAGGCTGAACCAGGGGAATACAGAAACAATGGCTTAAGGCCTAATGATACACTGTGTATTTATACAACAATGTAATTAGGTACGAGGAACTCTCCTGTTAAAATGTAATTAAATAACCCACTGCTACCCTCGCAATGCATAATGCAAGGCTTGACATGCCAGCTTCTAAACGGCAAGTCAAAAAGCCACCGCTAGTCCTAATGCCCCATGCACTAGACAATGAAAAGAAGTCCCAAAATGTATAAAATACCGCTGTCGATATAACAAGACAGATAACCCCATCCAAAGTCATCTGCCTACTCCCAGCACTCATTCTCCTTTCATTTTCTCTTTTACCAAGTTCAACCACGAAGATTGGCCACTTTACTTTGCCTGAACTGGCTTGTGTACTTTACCATTTATTAAGAGCTTTGTTCTTTTATGCTGGGTATACACAATACGTTTTTTTCTCGATTTTCCACCAGATCGGTTTTTCCACTCGATTCTGCACTTGATTCTCTTATCTTCCGCTCGTTTTTCTTATCTTTTTCCATTCACTTCATAATTAATCGAGCGCAGAATCGATCGGAAGGAATATTGGACATGACGGGAATTCTCTATCGGATCCATCTATTGAGCGGAAAAACGCATCACGTATACCCAGCATTACGCAAATCTAACACCCCATCCCTGGGCACAAAGGATCTCCCAGTTCTGTGTAGGCACTTATGAGCAGAGCTCGATTTGCTTTCTGTGCAAATAACTTGATTTGCTGAATTCAAGAGATCATTCTAAAATGACATGGTCAAGAATCCCCTCAACAACGTGAGAAAAATCACATCCTGCAGCTATGAAATCCATGTTACAGCAATGAGTATGAAGATGTCAAGCAGCAGCGACAACCAACAGAGCTTTGCTGTTAAATCCTTTCATTGGGCTGCCCTAAGTTACGCAGAAAGGTTTGTTTTATATAGGACATAACCACAGCCCTGGTTAAGTATTCGACAAATTGAGTCAAAGCAATTTTGGGTACCAGAGGTATCAGAGGTTTCATAAGCTTAGGAGTCAGATGATTTTTGTACCAATTCCACAGCCCTGGTCAGTATTAGATTGAGGACTCAGAGGAGCAATTTTGGGTACCTGGAGTGGATTTTTTTTACAGACTCCACAGCCCTGATTAAAATAGTCCCTCATGTGGGGCTATTCAGTAACAAAAGCAGGGCTGTGGATTCGGAGTCAGAGCAATTTTAGGCACCTGGAGTCGGTGGTTTCAATAAACTTAGGAGTCGGATGATTTTTGAACCAAATCCATAGCCTATGTAAAAAAATAAACTAAGGAGTCGGAGTCGAGGAGTCTGAACAATTTTGGGTACCTGGAGTCGGAGGTTTGATAAACTGAGGAGTCTGAGTCGAGGAGTCGAAAGATTTTTGTACCAACTCCACAGCCCTGGACAAAAGTACACCAAAGAATGTTTTAATTAAAAAAAATAGGGGGGGGGGGGGGGGGGGAACATGGCCAGAACATGGCCCTCAAACCTTCAGCTGGAGTTCTGCTTTAAGAGCATTGGCTCTTTAGAACATTTCTAGCCTTACTTTAAACAAAAATTACTTTTAATTGAAAGAGAAGCAGCAAAGTTAGGATTTCTATGAAGCTCGGATGCCAGGCATGGAGAATATAACAGGGTTTTGTCTGCCTTGGCAGAGTTGCACTAGGATTCTTCTTCCAAGCCCCGCTAATGGGATGCTGGGTTAAGCAGAGCGACGGGTAAACCACACTGTTTGTTGTGGTCACGGAAGGACAGTTTGCTTCACGCCAGAATGTTGGGCTACTGAAAAGTTTTCCGGCAGTAATGTGCATCCCACTCGTACCAACAGAAGCTCTGCGGACTGTAATCAGTTGCAAATGTGCTTCAGAAGACGTTGATCTTAGCAGATGTATTGTAACCAGGAGCCCGACGCATCCTGCAGGATATAGGCACACTGTGCAGCTCCACACAACCACAAATAAAGAAAACACCAAGTCTCCTACATAAATCTAAACCCTGGGACAAATACAAGCAATGGTTAGGGACTTCCAATGCGGAAAGAGAGACATCCAATTTCCCTAATTGTGCACAAATGTATAATAGCGATACAATTGCTTTAGTAAACTGGAAGTAATGAATTCAATTGTGAGGGAGGAAAAAGAAATGCATGATGCTTTGTAATTCTTTTGTGGTCCGTGGCATATTATTCCACAGGCAAAATAATAAAGTACTGAGAAATGCAAACCGTAATCTGCAGTGAACGCTGCACAGTTTCTGAAGGGAGAGTAGTTTTTGCTGCTTACAACAGTCATTCATAACCTATTAGAACAGCAGAGAATTAACGGGAAAGGAGGATTTCTTAAGAATAATAATTTAAATAAAAAAATTCCCTTGACTTCCTTGGTGGCTAAATACCCGACTCCTTTAGTTTAGTATCAAAATACAGCTTCTAAATACCGGACTCCTTTAGTTTAGTATCAAAAACAGTGGGGAAGTGTGAAGGTGCCCATAAATCAGGTAATGTATGGGCAGATCGACCATGAGACAGATCCCTCTCTGATCTGTTGCCTGTCCATACACCACAGACCGTTTCCAATAGATTTTAGCATTAAATCTAGCCAAATTCGGCCTAGCGCCACCTCCTCCTTCATGAAAATGTCCTCCTGTTGCCCATGCTCCCTAAAATCTCACTTGTCCGTCGGCATGATACCTAGCCTCCTCCACTGTCAACACCATATAGATCTTTACTGCGAGTGACTGTCCCACTTTGCACTAGGCCGCGGTGTGCGTTTTATGCCGGCAGACAGGTGAGATTTGAAAATGCTGCGCACAGACATTTTAAACTTGGGGGACACCAGTCAGGGATCCGGTTTCCTCCGATTACGCAAGTTTATCGAATCGGACGGTTGATCGACCCGCAAAATTGCTTGATGCATGGCCACCTCTAGAACTTCTGTCAGAGGAATACTAGCACAGGAAGTGAGAGGAATCCCAACCTCACTTCCTGTGCTGGTAATACTGAGCCCTCCAATAAGGGCCCAGAGTCTCAATGGGAAAGGGAGTCTATGACAGGAATAAAAACCTGACAGAGGTTCTACCTATTCCCCAAACCACAAAAAAATGATTTTTTTTTTTCAGTGCTAGCTGAATTTACCTTATAAAAAAGGTCTTTAAAAAGATAGTGGGACAGCAAAGACCATTATGTATTGAGGTGCAATCCAGGACTGGCTGGAAAGATGAGGTGACTTGCTGACCACCACAAGATGCTTGAGAATCTTTTTAGGCAATACAAACCCCTGACCATGTAGAGCACTCGGTTACCACTAAGCAGCACATCATGTTCTACAGAGAGGTAGGACAAGAAGGGGGCACTCCCACTGCAATCGCGCAATCATAGAAGCTATGTCATACATTTCCACATACTTTATATAAGGCCAGGTTAAAAAGTTCTATTGCCTTCTGGACCAAATATACTAGTTACAATGCATTTTTGCGGCATGTCTTCATTCACAACAAAGGAGTCATGAACTAAGAGACTCTCGACTCCAATATTACCATTAATTTTTCACAGTGCTTTACAGAATAACTCACAGCACCAAAAACTGTCCTCAGAGGAACTGACAATCTAATGTCTCTGCCACAGTCATGGTGAAATTGTCCAAAGAATTCTAAGGTAAATTTGAGGAAAACCAATTAGCCTAGCATTTTATTTTTGTAATATGGGATGAAATGATATAGAAAGGAAACCCATATAGACACGAGGAACCCAGGGTCAGGACTTCAAACATTTCTCTAATTAACCAGTTTCTCAAGAACTTTAAGGCTAGGCTTACACTAGCGACAGGGGGTTAAACAAACTGACCAGACGACTGAGACATCAGGTTTTATTTCAGAAGGAAAAAGGACATTTTGCCCATGGAAACACGCAAGAGCTAGACGAGCGACTGATAACAGGAGGTTTGCCTGATTCATCCGGCAGATCAACTCACATGACTGTTGGCCACGTGTGTACAACGTTGTTTGAACGATGTACTGGTTTTGAATGTGGCTACATTGTGAAGTCCGTCATTTAGCTTGCACATACAACCAACTGAATGAGTTGGTCATTCAGTTGGTTGGTGTGAGGTCGTGTAAATAGTTTGTTGTGGTGGTCATGCACTTTGTTGGACGCTTGGGTACGTACCTTAATAGGATATAGGGAGGAAAACAAGTCCAATTTAGTCAGATAGTCAATTTGCACTGCTCTAATTGAGTGGTCATAATCATGTGATCACCTCTTACTTCTGCTTCCTGTGTATGCCAAGACAAGAGGCATAAGGGAGATGTAGTTACCAGGGCTGTGGAGCAGCTACAAAAGTCCTCCGACTCCTCAGTTTAGGATTCCTCGACTCCAACTACTTTGAATTTGCATATAACAATCTTGTTGATTGAAAGTATGTAACATAAAAGGCATTTCTCCACTGCCAAAGCGTAGGAATTTTAAAGCTATATTAAGAAGGCATTGTTTCGGGGAACAAAAAAAGCTCCTGGCCAGGAAGCTGACACTTTACCCTGTCGGCCATCTCGGCCTGTCATTGCCCCAGCATGTTGTCTGTATAGTAAGATTAATTGAAGCCCCACATCTGCTGGGTTCCAGCATTTATCCCTTCCACCCTGCAGAAAGAGACTTCTACCTGTTCTATCTATCTATCTATCTATCTATCTAGTACAAATTCACAAAAGGAGGCAGGGCCACAAACAGACAGACTTGTTTAATTTCAATGGGAAAATTTACATTATTGATTCTAAGGTCCCCAAAGCTCACAAACGTGGTCACTGAGTGACTGTCAAGGTTAGAAAAAGTAGGCTGGGCCAACAACAACCACATACATACGCGGGCAACACCGGTACTTCAGCTAGTATAAGATATAGAAAAGGCCAGGGCCATCTTCTGCAAGAGTCAGATCTGTGCACCAAAACCAAGATGATACCGGGTTCCAGTGAATCTTACTAAAACAGACAGTGTGTTGGGACATTCTAACTTTTTAACACTAGCATGCCTCTGTGTTGTGTTTTTTTTTTGAACACCAGAGATGCATTTTAACTAAACTTAGGATATAGGTGTAGAGTAGCTGTTAAATAGAAATAACTAGTCCTTGGTAAGAGTACTTGTGGAGGGTGTAGACAGCAACAAAGATCATCGGTCAGGCACTACGCAATCTAACTGCGGGTACATGTAAGAGTGATGTGCAGGTACTCCGTATTAGAGGAAGAATGCCCTACTGCACACTCTTCATGCACAATCTGAACCAGGTTTACGGGTGATAGACAACACCTCTGTGATCAATGTGCACAAGATTCTTAGTGGATTCACAACAGCTCTGCAGGGAGCGCATATGTATAATTCTGTATAACTTGATTTATAATCACCAACCTCAAATTTAACAACATATCAAATTAATTAATTTCAATAATTTCATGCACAAATTTTCATACAGAATTTACATAAATCATCAATGCAGAATTATTTGCATGTTATTGACCATCCTTACTAGTGACACAACTACACATCAGCCCTTATTTTCACAGTGGAAATATTATTTATCATACAGCAAAGTCCCCATTATCTGGAACTCAGGCAACCGGAAGTCTAAACTAACTGGAATGCCTGAAGGATAACTGACTGGGGCTTTTTTTGGGGGGGGGGGGGGGGGCATTAAAATACTTACCGAGCCTCCAGAGACATGTTGTAGCCTTCCAGCAGCTCCCGGTGGGCTCCTAGCGGCTTTTTGGCATCAGACATGTCACCTGACCTGATGCAGTCAGCTTCCATGTACGGAGGAAGCCGCTAGGAGGTGCAGGAAGTCTACAAGTCGTCGATGGAGGCTCATTGTATATTTGGGAGTCAGATAATTTTTTCCCAACTCCAGGTCCTCAACACAGACTCCGCAGCCCTGTCGATTCCGTGGTCCTGAACAGGCAGAATAGTTTAACTTGACCACATGCCAAAGCTGAGGGCTTGCATCTCCATAAAGTCTCCTTTTCTGGAAATATACTGTACTTCTAGAATGGATATTCTTTAATGAAGAACAGGGACAGTCAATGAGTCATCTAGATTCTAGTCCCAGGTAGTTTGACAGCAACTCCCATCTTCAGAGATGTAACATGAACAATGAACTCCTACACCATCTTGCATTCCATAGCACCACAGTGGTGGGTTATGGGTAACTAAGTAGGAGGAACACATTTTACACTTCCTGTGATGTACCTGGACCTTTGTTCAATTTAGGCCTCAACAAAATGGTACCTGAAAGACGTGACAAAATTAACCTTGAAATCTTTATTTCCTTCACCCTTGGAACAGTCATGCACCATCCTGATTACTCTAAAAATCTAGTTACCATAAATTTCCCACAAAAATAAAACGGAAGGTGCTGGGAGAAACTGAGGAAAATCTGTAGAACATCTCAAGCATATTAATCAAAGTAAAAGGTAGCAATCAAAACAGAAGCACCGTCTGAAATTCTATGAAGAATCACTGTCCACCAAATACAAAGAGCAAACAGGTGACTGTGGATGATGCAGCATTGACCATAGAACAAACAAACTTGTACAGATATGTGGAGGTTATTCCAACATACGGGTACAACCCAACATAACTTGGACCACCAGAGGTTGTAAGGATCAGCGATTAAAGTATGAGCTGGCATGCTCAGATCAGTGTGTCCCCTTTTTTTTTCACCACCAACCACTGTCGGAGAATGATAACCAAAGAAGATCCAATGTACACAATCACTTTTCCCCCAAAAGGTACATTACTTGACTTGACAGCTGATCGATCATCCAATTCAATAATTATCAAATCGGATGAAAACAGATGAGGCCTGTTGAGGCTGATTGGCCACCAAAACCAACAATTCATATGGAATAAAAAAAAGTCTAGATATCGTTTTGGAACACCAGGATAGTGACATTGAATAAGGCTCGGTTCACATTAGCTTACGTTACGCTCCGATGAGCGGAACGCAGCAACGGAAGCAATGCTTTCAATGGGAAAGTTCACATTTCTACGTTCCGCTGCGGTCCCTGCGCTGGAACGGACGTTCCCGACCTGCACGACCCTTCTGCTCCACGGAGTGGAACGCAGCGCAGGAGCGGCGTGCTGCTCAATGTGAACAGAGCCTAAGGGTGGCAAGTAAAGTTTATAGGATCGTGCACACGTTCAATTTCACCCAACATCCAAACAGTTGAGCAAAATTGTAGGGCTGAAGCTGTGCAGACGCGTCACTCACTTGCAAATGAACAATGTGTGCTGTTCTATTGGGGGGGGGGGGGGGGGGGGAGTAGGGCAGGAGAGAAGTCCCCAGCAATGAGAAGAATGCTCACGACAATCGCTCAACCAAAGTGATGCGCCTAGATAGATCGCTGGCCGAGTATCTGCAGAGGTGATAGTTATTGGCGGCCTTGGTTGAGCTTCAGCTGGCATGTGTACGGACCTTATGGTGAGGATCGCACATCAAAATAAAATTTAAAAAAAAAATGTACCATTTTCCAGACAGAAGGCCAGCAGAGCTTAACAGGACCTTTTCACAGATGTCCTTTTGGAACATATCCGTTGGCTCCATTCTGAAAAGGAATCCTGACCCGCATGATTTTTAAAGACATCAGACAGAAGACGGACAAGTCACGATAGCATTGCTATTGTGACATGTCCAATGCAACGGACATATCTGAACAGGTGCCTCGTTGAGTGGAGTGTGACAGCTGATGTACGATCACCATTCAAGGCACTGAACAAGTTATGTGTGAACCTAGCCTTAGGCATTTCCTGAGTGGAGGTCATCAGGTATCAGAATAATCCAACAAACCTGGTCCTGATTTCTCACCCAAAAAGTTATCTGCAAGTGGCCACGTGATTGCAACCAAAAATCCAAAACCTGTAGTTACAAAAAATAATAATAATAAAAAATAGGTTGCTGGTACATGAACAGATACGTAACCATCCATTCACTAATTCACTAAGGTTTCAGCAATCTTCTTTATGGTCTGATATATCACAAGTGAGGTACGCAAACCCTTCACAGCAGGATAACAAGCTGATTTTTTAATAAATCAGGTCAGCTTTGCAGAAATACATGATGGTCTCCAGCTCAGAGATAAGGGTACCGCAGCATGAGTGAATCCAACCTTCACCTCATTACAGACCCCACTGAGAGGGATCTAGAGAAATAAATATATATTCTATATGGGCCTGCTTCTTATTTCTGCAACCTATATGAAAAAAAGTTGGGGGAAAAAAAAAATCTGTTAAATTGTTATAACCGTGAAAATGTCTTCGTGTAAACAGTGGCCTGCTTTTAACTCAGCTTTGTTCTGCTGAGAGGAAAGGCTCAGGGATCAGGTGTCAGGCCCATTGTTTTGTTGCCAGAAAATATATCCATCCAATGCCTGCTGCTTTAACTTCTCTTAACAAATCTGGTCGGAGACAACATTAAACCACTTCAAAAAAGGTTTTTTTTTGCTTCCTAATTCCCCAAAACTTGCTCACATTAGCCAAAGTTGTACTGCAGCTGAAACCCTAAAAACTTTCTCCTTTCTTTGCGGTTGACTAGCCAGGAATGGTCAAAGGTTAAATTTTATCTGGAAGGTCAACTGCCTGGTGGCAAAGGTCATGACCTTAACAACTTAAATGTGACTGTGGCACGTGCCTACTTTAACTCCTCATCTCCATACAGATCAAGCTTTTTTGGAAAAAAGTCATACATTTGATTTTTTTTTCCCCTTAGAGCTCCCACTAGTAGAATTAAAAAAAAAAAAAAAAAATATTCGATATGTTTTGGGAGAAAGTGTAAAAAAGTAAAATGTAATACATTCAAAACCACAAAAAGTTTACATCTGACTGCATTTAAGAGCTAACTAGCCATTAATTTGGACCTTTCATTGACATCCCCCTCCCCCCACCCCCCCGCGCACGTTATGATCTATATGTTGAAAACTGGCAATGTATTTCAGACTTAGAATAAGTCATGTGCACTTTGAAGCTTTCCCTTATTGTTTAAGGTAAAGGCAGAATACTTAATGGACATGGGTCATGTATTTTTGCAGTTAATAGGAGAGCGGGTTATAATGAATGGAAAAAAGAAATGAATTTTTTGTAGATCGATGACATTTTAATAAAAAAAAAAAAAAATGGGACTAGACTTAACATTTTAAAAAGTTATCAGTAAGTTGGTTGAAAACTAGGTAAAAACTGTAGCAAAAAAAAATGTCAAAAAGCAGTAGTAACTGGAACAGTCATAGTGATAATAGAAATAACTTGAATGGGTCCATAGAAAAACTACAGGATAGGATTATGATTAATTTGCATAATATTTTCAGCAGTAGGGTCAAAACTGATATCTAGCTACACGTTCATTTACAGTGAAGAAAAGGGGATTAGGTAATTTTAGCAAAAAAATATATCACTGAACCAGAGGGAAAAAACAGCAACACGCAAGACCTGTTTCAGAGTTTTATAATTCCATCTAGTGGATATAACCATATGCAAGTGCAAAGTACAATAAATGTAATAAATTTGGGGGGGGGGGGGGGGGGGGTTGGACTTTAGATAAAAGTGGCGCTAAAGAATATCCGTAAAAGCCACCAATGATGAATTACTACATGTATGCAACAGAGTACATTTTTCTACGGTGGATCTATATAGAAAAAGGCCACTGCAGCATTTCTCACAGGCATACAATTAGACAACAGACACATGACAGGTAAGGGGTTCTAGTTGATAAGACTTTAAATGGTTTGGCCATTTAATAGGTCAAGTATCAAACAATGTAGGCTTTGGTGCTGCATCTCAAACCCTACTCCAGCACAGGCTGTGGCCTACATACCAAATCAACCAACTCTACTCCAGAAGTTCTCCAAGATAAGCTGTTCAGCCTTCCGCTTAGTAAATATATTTATTAAATGCTGGGGCAGGTTGTGTATGCGATTTTCCCTGCATTAGAATTATGATTAATTACATTACACTTAACAGCGGATTAAGGCTCAAAAATGTCAGCGGATTTTGCTACGTTGCGAAATTGAAAAAAAAAAAAAAGGCACACAGTCCAAACTTTTGTTTACACAAGTCTGTCCTGAAATGTCTCTTGTTCCACAGGCCAATCTCACAAGCCAGCAATGAGGTAACGCAGCCAGTGACACACAAGCAAACAGCTTGCGAACGTCATAATGCAACGTACGCTGAATATGGGGGGGGGGGGGGGGGGGGAGGCAACAATCGTGCATAAAGACTTTTTTTTTTTAAAGCGGACCTGTTGTAGGAGATGCAGTGAGGTTTACAAATTCAGCATTAAATTCAGGAGTGCTAAACGTTTTAAACTCATACACCAGTTTTACCTAGAATACATGCTATTCCATGTCTGCTCTATTTGCATTACCTGACGACAAATGGCACTCCGTCATGTCCTAAAGCCACAGAGTCTATATGCTGGTGCCCTCATATCTCTCAGCATTAAAAAAAAAAAAAAAAGGTGCAACCTGCCCACACAAGAGATGGAGATAAAAGAAAAACAGACTTATAAAAATGTGTATCTTTTTTTGAAGGAAAAATTACTTGATACTGGTGATCTACTTTAACATACCTGAAAGCCCCACATGCCAAATAGGTGACTGGATAAAAATATAATATATTGAAAAAAAAATTATATAATTTTTTGTTTTTGATTGGATGAATAAAACACCTTCTACACTAACTGGCCGCCAAAAACAAACACACTGATACAATTATAGCAAAACTTTATTACAACAACCGCATGTATCGTTATTACACGAGTTATGTAATGCCAAAATGGACACATACCAAATCTTGGTCACCAACTTTACAATCTCTTGGCACATGCCTCAATGTTATACAAGCCTAAGAAAACTTGCTCTCGCTGCAAGAAGGCACAGATAGGCACAGACTGCAAGCCAATAAAGTAAACTTGGCCAGAACTGCAAGTTCAGTGAGGTAGCGAAAAAGACACTTACCTGCTGAGTGTACAAAGTAAGCCAAATACAAATCAAGTTCTTTCACCGAAACTCCTATGTGATGGGGCTGTACGCAAAGCCCGTGATTAGAACATTGCTGAGACTTTACAAGACGTTCGCCATCAGTACTTTCGAGAGGGATTCCTTTAAATAAAATCACCATCACTAGGTCCAGTCTCCAGACCTTGTCCGCCTGGCGGAGGCAGTCAATTCTTCTCATTTTTCCCTTCTGGTCGGGGTTGGACAGAACACAACACGCAGGCTTTTTACCGGTAACGGTAAGTACAAAATCCTCCCGATACTCAGGCCTAATATCTTTCCTTAGCTTTGCCAGGAGACGGGATGCCCATTTTTGTTTAACTTCGGGTTTTTCGCTCAGTAATTCGTCCTTCACTGCCCTTTCTTCCTCTTTCGACATGCGCTTTTCGTGCTTTTTAAAATATTTACGTTTTCGGGCTTGTAGGTTGAACCAGGTGTAGGCAAACGCTCGGACGTGAGGCAGAAGTGCTTCGATAAAGGGATGGAATTCATCCTGTGAGGTGGGGGAAAAAATTATATTAATATTTAATAATCAATAAAAACAGAACAAAAAAAAAACAAAACAAAAAAAAATAAAATCATTTTGGGCAAAGTAAAAAAGTAGATAAAAACAAAAATATTTATAGCGTAAAATCAGATTAAGCCATCATCAAAGGAAGGGTTTTCTTTACAAATATAATTTCCTGGCCGATTTTGTACTTGACAATTTAACAAAAAGGTGATTTCAGGACTTAGAGGCCGGCTAAGTGGTGACAAGCAGGCGTCGGGCTTTGTCCGGTCCTTTTGTTAATTGTATACAAAGACCCAGCACTTCCTTTTCACCCCAGCAAATGCAAGAACATCAATATTTGAAAGTGGAATCACAGTCTGCATACACCAGAGGAAAGATGAGTTTACACCCAAAAAATCCACAAATACAGTGAAAAGTTTAATCTTTGCTGTGCAACTATTTCTAAGTTTTACCTTTTTTTAAACTAGGAAAAGTACTTGTGAGCTCCAGTTTCTCTGCATACCTACACCACTTGGCCTGAACTGTCGACTATAAAAATTAAAAAATGCTCACTTAATTATTGAATTAGTGCTTGACCAATGATCAGGAGCACAGTTGAAATAGTATGGGGTTAAAGACTACAGGAGAGGTTTGAAATATACCTAAAAGTAAAGCATTTAGCCTATTACTATTAAACATCCCCTAAGTAGAGCTTTACTTTGTTGAAACAAAAACTACAACAAAAAAAACTTTCAAAAATCAATTATGGTTTGAAAGCACAGTCCAGCCACATTACACAGCAAAATTATCATGGGAAAGGTCAGCCATTTAAAAAATACATTAATAAATATGGGGCCTATACCCATAAGTACATTATGCATCCAAAATGCAAGCTTCATTGTGCAGATTGCAAAAAACGTGCGTCCAAAACAAACTGAGTTGAGGCCATTATGAGCAAGAGTTCAGGATCGACGTTACAAGAAGTAAAATATTTACGTTGCATAAAATCTGCAATGGTTTCAAAAGAGATGCCTCAACATTAAATATCCTAGGACATCAGACAACGTGCAATATAAATCATAACCTATACGTCTTTATAGCAAAAGTGTGCCTTAGTGATTGCAGAGTTTCAGGTTTACCTACTTTACAAAAAAAAAAAAATTTAAATAAAATTTTGGGGAATTGTTCAGGTTGGTAAATAGTTGATGAATTATTACACAAGTGTAAAATATTTTAGCACAAAAACCAAAAGGCCAGAATTTCAGTCAGGGGTGTTATAGTAGTTCTTAGGCGTCAGAAATCAGGTGTTTATATCAGGGAATAAATATACTATACATTTCAAAGCCATTGCTTGAGAGCAGAGTCAAATGTAAAATACACTACACCTGTTCGCCAAAAATAAAAACACACCTCAACAGTGGAAATTAATATTTTTACATTAAAATTGAGTCTATAAAATGTCAAAAGCGAACACACAAAATTGGAGAAGTCACAACTTTTTTTTTTAACCGCATACTTAAAAAAATATATATATACTGTAAAATTAATCTAAAAGGCATAGTCCTATGGGCCATAGATTTATTTTATTTTTTTACACTGATGTAAAAGTTGTCAGTGTACATAACAAAAGATGTTAGAGGGAAAGTATACATTCTACCCCACTTATTAAATATTCAAGATCCATAGCTATACAACAGTGCAAGCCTCTGTCCAACACACCATTAAAAAAACACCACAAATCTAAATCACAACCACTCACAAAAGCACTACAAGGTAAAATACACAGGCCTCCACAGCCTGTACAGAATTCAGTTTACATAATAGTATTGCTCAGCAAAGGAAAAGTTTAGATACAGCAGTAAACCAGTCCCAAAGTAAAAGTTCAGTGAACACAGCAAAAATATAATTCTGGTGAATACAGATCACTAAAAACACAGCATTTTTAATGTTCCCGCACTTTCGAGGAGGAATATTTGCTTTACGATGAAATTCAGAAATGTGTGATAAGCAAGTAATCAAAAACATCACAACACTTCACCAATGCCCTTCTCTAAGGGAAAACCAAAAAAAGAATTTAGAGCAACAGACAGCTGTACTTTCTAAACAGCACGGGTCTTGCATTCTCATAAATGCACTGCAAAGAGTTCGGGTCTGAAAAGGTTTAAGCTGCAGGCAGCCTACTTCACCTATACCGAGAAGAATCTCAGCATTAACCAAGAAAGTGCCAAAAAGCTTGCATGCCACTCTAAGCAGCTTAGGTGGAAATAAGGGTCCACCAGCACGTTTCCCATTAAGGGTTAAAATATTATCAGCGAATATTTTTGAAACTGCGCATCTAATAATACTCTGGCCACATATCATAATTTTGTACGGAGACTTTATAGCAACGTTACCGCCATCGTGATAAAAATTAATAGCTTACATCATATCGTTATTCAAACAGTATGCTGATTAATTTACGGTCAGACTACAAAGTTTCCCAAAACTATACATAAATCAACAAATCAGGAAAAATAAAAAGTTCGGTGAAATGCTGCTGAGAGAAGTTTTACAGTAATATTTTTTTTAAAAGTGTAATCAGAAAAAAATATTAGGATTACAAAAAATCACATTATATTATAAAATAAAGCACACACTCCTCCCCATCTTAATCTAGACAACAGTCCTGTTTCTATATAAATTTTAACCCATGCACAATTAACATTGGACCATGTGCTGTATATTTTGCCTGCACATACGAAATATTGCTAGGCCTAAAATCCCAGCCTGCAAAGCATATTTTTTGCTAGCCGTGTTAAAACTCTACTTCAACCTGGCCGAAGTACAAAACTATACAATATTTAATGACACATTGCACCTTTAAAAAAAAATCGTAATTGAAAAGAAAAAAAAAAACAACAGAGAAAGCTCTATGACTGACTTCCTAGTACCTAACATGTTATCAGTTACTGTAGGTTTTGGCAAGCAAGTCATAGTTTCCAAAGTGCTATTTCATTTTTAATTGCAGGTTTGCAATATAATTTGTCACACACCCCTCACCCAAGGGCTACAACGAGCATGCTAGAGAAGCGATAGGCTATTTGATCCCATCCTAAAAAATGAAAACAACACAGGCATATGTAGAGATAAGTGCACAGTACCCAGACACTTGGCGCTGGCCAGGCGGAGGGGACTGGTGGCGAGCATCTCAAACCAGGAAGGAATGTGGAGGATCGGTCTGCCAAAGCCACTTCCACCTCACCTCCTGTGCCCACTGCCAACCCAAGTGCCATGAGCCCCCCCCAGCACCCGCCTGAAGTACAGGAGACGCTACCACTGGTCTTGCTCCGCACAAGGTGAGGTCTGCCTGGTAGAAAAAGTTGCACGTGGAAGTCATCCCCCTTGGGTGGTAGTCGGCGACTAGAGGGGGCGAGAGACAGCTCTGTACTGGCCCCGAGAACATAGACACAGCACGGCAAGGACCAGCCCCCACACACACACACTCACTGACTGACTGAGACACACTCACACACACTCACTGTGTGAGGAAATCATCTAATACATTGTACTGGGGGTAGCTGACACACACAATCACTGTACTGCATATACCCAGCATGCACAGTATGTAATAACATCTAACTTGCCCACCTATTCACCACTGCTGCACAATGCATTCACTCAGCAGTACAACCAGCCAGACCACGCATGCTGCAAGCAGCCAACTTACAGGCACCCTACAACAATTCAATAGATTAGAGTCTCACACCAATACATCCAACCATTCAAATGTGCAACTAACCAGCTCCCACTATGATCGGTAACTATCTCATATACACACTGCATTGGTGAAAGCAGATCTTAAGCAGACTATATGGCATTTAACCCTTGCCATGCCAAAATGAATGAACTATACTAAAACCAACCAGTTCATACGCATAGCGAACCAGTTCAAAAGCAGGTTACTAGGTTAAACTAGTATACTGTAGTAAATACTAAGCGCTTATTGCAATATAAAACTAACAGGCAATGATGCTGTTAAGTAGTACTAAGCTCACTACACAATGCAACTAAAGCTACTTACACATGGGCACTGGTACACAATACATCCCTTGCAACAACTGACCCATGCAACAAAACTGACCCATGCGTGCATACACAAAAACTGCCAGCATAAGACCACAACTGACGCATGCACTCTGCCCCATCACCAACAACTCAGCAGAGTATCTGCCCTGCAGTCAGCAGAACTGACATTGGCACCAGTGCACAGTATCTGCTGCCCTGCAGCTAACACAACTGGCACATGCACCGATACACAAAAACTGCCCTGCAACAAAAGAACCCATGCATGCATATTCAAAAAAAGAAAAAAACAGAACAAAACACAGACACAAGCACAAGCACAACTGCAGCATGCATGGATACGCCTGAACTGCCAACTAACACACTGACAAACATACACAAAAACACAGCGCTGCACCCGAACCGCGCACAAAAACTACCCTGCAGGTAAAAACCACCAACACATGCACCCATACACTGAACTGCCAGCACCGCTACAATCAGGGTGCACAATGGCACATGCTGTAATCAGCCTGCCCACACATGGACACTGTCACACACAGCTCTTGGACTGCAACACCAAAACACTGTCAGTGCCCAGATCCCGGCAAAAAAACTTAACTGTTCCCCAGACAATCTCCTACAACAAGCGACCAAAAGTGACACAAAGACCACAGCAGCCAGGAGTCCCAGTCACCAGGAAGCTGGCTTCCAGCACTTATCTGGACAGCAGTCAGACACACTCATCCAGCAGCGTACACACACATGACGAGCCAAGAGTCAGCAGAAGACAACTTTCACTCCTGCAGGCACAACAACTTCATGGCCAATGTCAATGGTGTGCAGCAAGAGAATGCAGACTGGAGGCATGATAGTACTGAGCAGGGGCACCTAGGAAGTTTTCCTCTGGGAAATGTGGCTTACGGGGGGGGTTTTGAATAAGTAGCAAAAAGCCAGAAAGACTGTAAATTATATTTAGGGCTTTATTTTCTATTATAAATTGTCTCTATACTGCCTGCATTGCCACACCACAGAAATGGGCAACATGGTATTAGAGTGGCTAGTGGGCAACATGGTAGTTGAGTGGCTAGCACTCTTGCCTTGCAGCACTGGGGTCCTAGATTTGAGTCCCAGCCAGGACACTAGCTGCATGGAGGTTGTATACGCTCTAAGCTTTGCACGGGTTTCCTCTGGGCATTCTTGTTTCCTCTTACAAAGAGGTTAACTGTAGGTTTTGGCAAGCATGTGGTTCTATATAACAGATAGGATATTAGACAAGGACTACATAGTAGGGACATTAGATTGTGAGCTCACATGATGCGAATTATCCGGGGTAAAGCGATGCGGAAAGAGTCAGTGCCATTTAAAAATGCATAGTAAAAATTAAAAAAAATATATATAAAAAAAGTGCAGACCAGTCTTACAGGGAGCAAATACCCACTAGTGCCTCTTCTACAGACACCCATAGCCCAGATGCCCCCTTCTGCTAGGCAGTGCCCACAATGCAGCTAGTGGGCATCAGAGAATAAAAGTGACAGTGCAGGGGCTAGCCTAGCAGGAGCTGTGCCCAGCTGCCTGGCACCCTGTGCTCCAGACACGTGCAGGCTGCATCCACCAGGGCAGCATTCAGTCTTCCATGGGGGCAAATACCCACTAGTGCCCCTTCTTCTACAGACATCCATGGCTCAGATGCCCCCTTCTGCCAGGCAGTGCCCACAATGCAGCCAGTGGGCATCAGAGAAGAAGAAGTGCCAGTGCAGAGGCTAGCCTGTCAGCAGGAGCTGTGCCCGGCTGCCTGGCACACTGCGGGGCACCCAGCACTCCAGACACGTGCAGGGCTGCTGGCACCGGGGCGCCATGAGCCATGTGCAGGCCCAGCAGCGGCAGGAAAGTAACTTACCTGGGTGAGGCAGAGAGGGGAGTACATGCTGAGCTGTGGCCGGGGGGGAAGCAGCCAGGCAGAGGCAGAACAAGGATCACGGCTGCTGCTGCTTCTTCTTCTCGCTTTCACATTCCCAACTCTGCAAACTGCAGCCCCGCCGCTCCATGAGCCGAACTCTCACCCCCGTCCCCGAGCCTCTCCTCCCGGGGCAGCTCCCCCTGCAGCCGCCTGGGCTGGTGCTGCAGCTGGCCGTGCCCTGGTCCAGTCCTCGGCTGGGAGCTGGCGGAATAACTTTCCGGATACTGCAGCTCTGAGCAGAGGAGGCACCCAACCCCCACCACCCCCTGTCCCCCCCCTCTCCGCTCTGATCGCAGCACAGCCTGATCATGCACAGCCACTGATCAATACATGAAATAGTCCCGGATCAGACCTGGGGGTGGCGGTGCAACCGGCTCGGGGAAGAGGGAGGGGGGGGGGGGGGTAACCCCTTCCCTGCTGCAGGGGAGGAGATCGGCACCGGAGGAGACAAGGGGGTGATGTAGGAGTTAAATGTAGAAGTATGCAAACTCTTTTCCGGGACCTGCACCGATCTCCTCCCTCCACACAAAAAGAATAACAAATCCATCTCTGCTGCTTTTTGCAATGCTCTTATGTGTAATTCCCTTTTTTATAGGTGACTGTTAATTAGTAACTATTTATGTTATTCTATCAACGCCTCTCTCTCAATCTAGCAGTCTGTATATATCTCTACAATAACTATATATCCATCCATCCATCTCTTGAGTATTGATCCACCTATCTATCCATTCCATCCCTCTATTGCTTATTGATCCACCTATCCATCCATTCATCCATCTATTGCTTATTGATCCACCTATCCATCCATTCATCCATCTATTGCTTATTGATCCACCTATCCATCCATTCATCCATCTATTGCTTATTGATCCAACTATCCATCCATTCATCCATCTATTGCTTATTGATCCACCTATCCATCCATTCATCCATCTATTGCTTATTGATCCACCTATCCATCCATTCATCCATCTATTGCTTATTGATCCACCTATCCATCTATTGCCAACTGATTCATCCATTCATCCCTCTATTGCTAACTGATTCACCAGCCCTCTATTGCTTATTGATCCACTTATCCATCCATCCCTCTATTGCTCATTTATCCACCTATCCATCTATTCCTTATTGATCCATCTATCCATCCACTCCTCACTCTATTGTTAACTGATCCATCCACCCTCTATTGCTTATTGATCCACCTATCCATCCATTCATCCCTCTATTGCTAACTGATCCATCGGCCCTCTATTGCTTATTGATCCACCTATCCATCTGGCTATTCGTCCATCTGTCCATTACAAGTTGAACACAATATAGGGCAACCAAGTCTAGACATGCCATGCCACGCAACTGCCCTCATGCCAGTTCATATGCAGACACCCCTCATTAACACCAATGCAAGCCATACACAAGTCAATATCACCTCAATATGTCACGTCAAGTGATCGTTTGAAAGTCAATTGCGTAGTAATGATCAGTTCTACCAACTCGTCCTCTCGAGGATCGATTGACCTGCTGAGCTCCCTCAGCTCTAATGCTGGTACGCATGATGCAATTTCCCGTCCAGTGGATGGGTAAACTGACAGGAAGTTCTATTGTGTGTGCATGTCCAAACTACTCCCAGTCACGGGATAGATTTTCCCATGATAACTTCAGAAAATCGATCTCGTTATCGAATGGAAGCAGATCGGACTTAGAAATAATAGTCTGGTTCCTGTCAAATTGCATTGTGTGTATTTAGCATTATCTCACACATTCTGAAATTTTTTAACATGCCTAAACAACCTTTTGATTTATAAACTGGTCCAAAATTTATTAAATCTTGATCGATCGGGCATGCAGGGGGCAACAGATCACATGTAAGGGGCAACAAATCACTGGAAAATTCAATCAACGGAGTGGAAGTTGCCTATGATATCAATACATGTAAACCAGCTAAGGGACAACACTAGATTTTCATCAACCAAGATGATCACTAGTGATGACGTCAGGCCACTATTTTGCATCAGTTCAAAAGTCCCACAGTGCTGATTGGTGATCCGCTATGCCACATCAGATGAAAGACCGCCATTGTCCAATCCATATAACAAAACAATATGCCTGCCTGTAGTTTAAGCAGATCTGTATAATGTTAAAAAAAAAAAAGTCACCCCAGACGATCACCAATTGTGTCAGGTGACAATAATTTAGCATCTCTTCAGGACTTAGAACTGGTTTCTTCTCTAGCGTGAACCAGCTCCGACACGTCAATGACTCCTTTGTTAAACATTGGATCCATTTAGACATGTCCGGTGTCCGTTCTGTGCACTGTGGTGACTGAATGCACACCGCCAGGGCCGGCCCTAGACTTTTTGCCACCTGAGGCAAGTTTAGGTGAAAGCTGCTGCCGCCGCCGTCCCCCCCCCCCCCTCCTGCCCGTCCGTGGGTGCGGGGGGGGGGGGGGGGGCGCGGCCGCCGAGCCAGAGGGGTAGCGGGCAGGTCGGGGGTATTGGGCCTAGCGGTGGGGAGGGGGGGGTCGGACCCCCTCCCTCGCCTGGGTCCCCCGATCTGCGCTCCCCTCCAGCCTGTAATTAGGAAGCAGCCGCTGCCCGATCATAAGAGGCACGGGCGGGGAGGACTCACCTGATCCACGTTCCATCGTGCGCTCCACTGACGTCACTTTCTGCATCGCTGTCCACTTACAATACAGTGGGCGGCGATGCAGGAAGTGACGTCAGTGAAGCGCTCGCTGGAACGCGGAAAAGGTGAGTCCTCCCCGCCCGTGCCTCTTACGATCTGGCAGCGGCTGCTTCCTAATTACAGGCTTGAAAAGTGCGCAGATCGGGGGACTCAGGCGAGGGGGGGGGGGGTCCGACCCCCCCTCCCCACCGCTAGGCCCAATACCCCCGACCTGCCCGCTACCCCTCCGGCTCGGCGGCCGGCCCCCCCGGGCGGGTGCCGCCCCTAGAAGTTTGCCGCCTGAGGCAAATGTTTCACCTCGCCCTCATGAGCGGGCCAGCCCTGCACACCGCATGCATGACTTCTACACGAGACACAAGTTAGACAAGTAATAATTTTAATGCTACACTATTGTGACTTATCCCATGCAACAGACATGTCTTAACTGTTGTTCCATACCATGGACCAGGTTTGTATTGGCTCATTTATAAGGACGGTTGAAACGCATGGCTGCCACATGGTTCAACCACTGATCTGCCAGTGAACGTGCACCATGGTACTGTTGCATGTAATGTTGAGCGCACAGTTGTCGAACTCCGAGCTCTCGGGCTGAATCCTGTGCGCCTCGCCATATTACCAGTATGTGGTCCACCTCGCCATATTATGTGGTCCACCTCGCCATATTACAAGTATGTGGCCAACCTTGCCACATTATGTGGTCCACCTCGCCATATTATGTGGTCTGTCTCACCATAATACCAGTATTTGGCCAACCTGGCCATATTATGTGGTCCACCTTGCCATATTACCAGTATTTGGCCAATCTCGCCCTAAAGAGGTGATAACATTATCTTTTGTTTATATTTCTCTGTTAGATACATTTAGTATACAGCCAGCAGCGCTGAAACTGAACTGCACTGAGCTGAGAAGCAGAAAGAGGTGATAAATGAGCACTAGCTAGATTGCAATATATAAATACAGCAGCTATGCAACAAAATGCAATGGCAGCTTTCAGAGCAGATAAACTGTACTTTGGGTAATTTGTAGACAGACAATATAACTTGTGCAAAAAATAAAACACAAATATAGTAACTATGGGTAATGAAAAAGTAGGAAAACACATTTTTATTGAATGTTATGTCAGAGTTTTATCCCACTTTAAGTGAAGCAATGAGATAACACACGACTACACCATAATCCATTTTCAATCTGAGAGTAATCTGCCATATTAGCTACTGAACAGTGGATGGGCCATCTTAATGGCACATTCACATAAGCAGTTAGCTCAACTGCCTGTTAACTGCTTCTTTAGACCGGCTGAGTGTTGCTGCAAGAGCTTGACACAGGCCGTGGCATGACACTGGTGTTGTGCATATAGGGGGCAACTTCCACCCAACAGAGGGGCTGCCCACAACCCACAGAGGGGCCGCCCACGACGCGTAGAGGGGCCGCCCACGACGCATTTCTAAACAATGTGCATTGTGGGCATCCTGCATCTATGTTAATCGTGTTCTTCAAACTACGCATGTGTTGTAACTTACAGATTGCGTGATGTGTTGTAACACAACATGCCTACAGTCAATCAGGGGCCTAGACTACGTTGCGCTGTAGTTTTATTGCCGGAATCTTTTGTCAGAATTCAGGTGACAGTTTGGCAGCCATCGCAGTGCAGACATCTTTGCTGGGCTGTCTGCCAACGGCACATCCTGTCCTATGGAGAGGGGAGGGGGGCACTGCTGGAAACTTAAGCAATAGGCCAAACTAGACTCATCTCAGTGGATGGTGAGAGCAGAAGTGAAACATATTAGGTACAGTAAAAATGGTCACAATCGACCAAAATGTGTTCATAAATTTAGGCCAGCATGGCTTGCTGGGGCTTGTAGTTCCACCACTGCCCAGGGGGAGGTAAAAGACGACCCAGACTGCCGGAGAGACCGGCATAAAGCAATCCTTGTGTGTGTGCAGTGACGTTTGCTCTATAATCTAACCCAGGATCCTGCATCACAAGATATCTTCTGCATCTTCTATCTATTTACACCACAATATTGAAACCAGAGAAAGTAAGCCAAAAAGGAAAGTTTTGAAGTTGTGTAAACTGTAATTACTGCGCGCCATATTTTGGCACGGTGTCCTGCCACCGCTATAGCTTGCCTCGCAAACTTGTGGGGATTTTTTTTCCCTTCTCCTTCTACTCATTAAACCCCATCTGTTTAACTATTAGTATATTCAGGAAATCCAGTGGAGGTGCAGGGAGGCCACAAAACGATTCCTTCTTTTAGCTGTAACACCCCCATGTTTCCTAGATACTAGATTTTGGCTCTCCTTCTGACTTTTGTCCAAGCCACAGAGAAGAGGGAAAGAAAAGTTATCACACAAATTACTGTCTAAGCATACGCGGAGTCTTATAAACAGCAGTGGCTCACACTGCCCAGAAATTAACCACTTGGGAGCAGCAGGCCTCAAAAAATAAACAAAACAAAAAAAAACAGACTGCTGTGCTGCCATCTTGTTATGCCAGTGAGGGTATGTTTATATACTATACAGAAAATGGACAGATATTCCTGTCCACACAAAGATAAAAAATAAAAATAAATACGTTCAGCCTTTATTTAATCACGGTCGTGTTTTTTTGTTTTTCTCTCAGAAGCACTAGCGGTCTCCCACATCACACAAATAATGGCATCATTTACAGAAGGCATTTAGTCGCCTTTGTGATTGAGCGCGGTCATGCACCATTTTTCCCCTTGTGAAGCAGTCCAGAGACCCCCACACGCTACTTCAACACCCTCAAAACATGGTAGTACGTCATTGTACTCATGCGTACTGCCACAAATGGAGATTTCACACATTATTATTAATATTTAGTAGTTCTATCGTGCCAAAATCGTCCGCAACACTGTACAAAGTATATTGTCTTGTCACTTAACGAGAACCAGAGCCGAAATAAATATTTTATACATACCTGGGGCTTCCTCCAGCCCTATACGCACGGATCGCTCCCACCCCGCCGTCCTCAGCTGCCCGCAGCTACGAGAACCAGCTCCCCGCTCTTCCGTCAGTCGGAGCCGGTCTAGCGTAGGAGAAGTGCGCTCTTTGCGCATCTCTCCAGCAACCGCTGGAGAGATACGTAGAGGGCGCACTTCTCCTGCATAGCCTGGCTCCGCTGACGTCAGTGACGGGAGCCGGTTCTCGTAGTTGCAGGCAGCGGTGGACGACGGTGTGGGAGCGATCAGTGGGTATAGGGCTGGAGGGAGCCCCAGGTATGTATAAAATATTTTCTTTATGTCGTCTCTGGTTCCCTTTAACTGTCCCTCAGAGGAGCTCACAATCTAATCCCTACCATAGTCATATGTCTATGTATGTAGCGTGTAGTATATGTATCGTAGTCTAGGGCCAATTTAGGGGGAAGCCAATTAAAATTTCTGTAGGTTTTTTGGGACGTGGGAGGAAACCACAGTGCCCAAAGGAAACCCACACAGACACGGGGAGAACATACAAACTCTGTGCAGACAGTGACCTGGTTGGGATTCAAACTGGGGGACCAAGCGCTGTAAGGCGAGAGTGATGACCACTACACCACCATGCTACCTCTGTGTAAACTAGGCCTTAAACAGCTTTAGGCATGGATATGATACTATCAGAACACCCGGTTGCATTTTACAATTTTGTGTCAAAAGGTGGTTAATTAAATAGCCACATTTCCCTCTCCAAAAGAACCCTCTGAAAACCTCAAGATGTGGTATACACACACACACACACAATTTTGACATGCCAATCGTTGGCCAATTTTACAACTTCCAGGTAGAAGAAGAACTTACATGCAGAATCAATTCACAGTATTCAAAGTCAGTAGGCCCTCATGCTACATGGAGGTGGTAAAATTGGCCAGTCATTGCCTTATCGAAATTGAAAGTGTGTAGTAGGCTTCAGACTGCAATGTCACAGTGCAGATCACTGGCGTTATTGGGTGTAATATTTTAGGACATCAATGTATGACGCTAAACCGCAAACAAAATGCACACAAAGGGCATACAAAAATATGAGTGTGCTGACATACAGGCTTTAAACACGCACAAACGCCATACAGGGGTTTTCATGTATTTAAGAGATACAGACTACCCAGCAAGCTCATGGTGAACCAGAACTCATTGATGTGTTTAAGGGGCTACAATGGACCAAAAAGCCCTCTTACTAAAATGCTATGGAATTTCATGTATTTAAGAAAACACCATACAAGTGCCCAAAGCTGGTGTCTGCTACTAAAATCCCTTTAATTCAGCAGAGAGAGTTCACAACAGGCCGACGGATTGGCTCCTGATCAAGTATTTGACAATAGTAAATCTAGGCTCTCTACATAACACAAAGGAGTCTCTGGCACCAAGTGCCTACACAGGACTAATAAAACCATGTCTGCCCAGGGATAGTCTTCAACTTTACCTAAATGTACAGAGAAAGAATGAATTATCTAAAGTTTGGTAGCACAGTCTGTCAAGGCTCTGCACTCCTGAGCCAGTGTGGCCTCTGCACAAGCGTCTTCCGCACAAGTCTCTGCACTCAGTCCTGCAGCCTCTGCACAAGTCTCAGCACTCATGCAGAGGCCACACTGGCTGCAAAGTCTCTGCGCTCAGTCTTGCAGCCAGTGCAGCCTCTGCACAAGTCTCAGCACTCTGCAGCCAGTGTGGCCTCTGCACAAGTCTCAGCACTCTGCAGCCAGTGTGGCCTCTGCACAAGTCTCAGCACTCTGCAGCCAGTGTGGCCTCTGCACAAGTCTCAGCACTCTGCAGCCAGTGTGGCCTCTGCACTGGCCTCTGCACTCAGTCCTGCAGCTAGTGTGGCCTCTGCACTCAGTCCTGCAGCTAGTGTGGCCTCTGCACTCAGTCCTGCAGCTAGTGTGGCCTCTGCACTCAGTCCTGCAGCTAGTGTGGCCTCTGCACTCAGTCCTGCAGCTAGTGTGGCCTCTGCACTCAGTCCTGCAGCTAGTGTGGCCTCTGCACTCAGTCCTGCAGCTAGTGTGGCCTCTGCACTCAGTCCTGCAGCTAGTGTGGCCTCTGCACTCAGTCCTGCAGCTAGTGTGGCCTCTGCACTCAGTCCTGCAGCTAGTGTGGCCTCTGCACTCAGTCCTGCAGCTAGTGTGGCCTCTGCACTCAGTCCTGCAGCTAGTGTGGCCTCTGCACTCAGTCCTGCAGCTAGTGTGGCCTCTGCACTCAGTCCTGCAGCTAGTGTGGCCTCTGCACTCAGTCCTGCAGCTAGTGTGGCCTCTGCACTCAGTCCTGCAGCTAGTGTGGCCTCTGCACTCAGTCCTGCAGCTAGTGTGGCCTCTGCACTCAGTCCTGCAGCTAGTGTGGCCTCTGCACTCAGTCCTGCAGCTAGTGTGGCCTCTGCACTCAGTCCTGCAGCTAGTGTGGCCTCTGCACTCAGTCCTGCAGTTAGTGTGGCCTCTGCACTCAGTCCTGCAGTTAGTGTGGCCTCTGCACTCAGTCCTGCAGCTAGTGTGGCCTCTGCACAAGGACGGATCTGGGGGGGGCAAGCGGGTATCTTGCCCCAGGCGCAGTTTGTTGAATTCTTAAAAAGGCGGCAAAATGAATGGCAGTTTAGGCGCCAAAACCTGACCTTGCCCCAGGCGCAACTTGGTCTTGATCCGTCCCTGCCTTTGCACTCAGTCCTGCAGCTAGTGTGGCCTCTGCACTCAGTCCTGCAGCCAGTGAGGCCTCTGCACAAGCCGTCTTCCACACAAGTCTCTGCACTCTGCAGCCAGTGTGGCCTCCGCACAAGCCTTTTTCTGCACAAGTCTCTGCACTCAGTCCTGCAGCCAGTGCACAAGTCTCTGCATTCAGTCCTGCAGCTAGTGTGGCCTTTGCACTCAGTCCTGCAGCCAGTGTGGCCAATGCGCAAGCTGTCTTCCACACAAGTCTCTGTACGCTGCATCCAGTGTGGCCTCTGCACAAGCCGTCTTCCACACAAGTCTCTGTACTCTGCAGCCTGTGTGGCCTATGCACAAGCCGTCTTCTGCACAAGTCTCTGCACTCTGCAGCCAGTGTGGCCTCTGCACAAGCCGTCTTCTGCACAAGTCTCTGCACTCTGCAGCCAGCGTGGCCTCTGCACAAGCCGTCTTCTGCACAAGTCTCTGCACTCTGCAGCCAGTGTGTCCTCCGCACAAGCCTTTTTCTGCACAAGTCTCTGCACTCAGTCCTGCAGCCAGTGCACAAGTCTCTGCATTCAGTCCTGCAGCTAGTGTGGCCTCTGCACTCAGTCCTGCAGCCAGTGTGGCCAATGCGCAAGCTGTCTTCCACACAAGTCTCTGTACGCTGCATCCAGTGTGGCCTCTGCACAAGCCGTCTTCCACACAAGTCTCTGTACTCTGCAGCCTGTGTGGCCTATGCACAAGCCGTCTTCCGCACAAGTCTCTGCACTCTGCAGCCAGTGTGGCCTCTGCACAAGCCGTCTTCTGCACAAGTCTCTGCACTCTGCAGCCAGTGTGGCCTCTGCACAAGCCATCTTCTGCACAAGTCTCTGCACTCTGCAGCCAGTGTGGCCTCTGCACAAGACGTCTTCTGCACAAGTCTCTGCACTCTGCAGCCAGTGTGGCCTCTGCACAAGCCGTCTTCTGCACAAGTCTCTGCACAATACACACCATTCATTTGTGCAAGGCCCTCATCTCAGCCATATGCTTTGGTTCAAACACTTTACAGTACAGTTTTATGCATCATGTTTCAATGGTTTACTATGCCAAGCTGTGCTTTATGCTGCTCATGCATTTTACGTTGTATCTGTGCAGCCCTCATAACCGGTGACCTCTGGTAAGGACCTCCGGCAACGGATGCCAAGAAAAATGCAGAAAATAAGGAGCAATGGCAGCCAGCAAAGCAATGAGTTTTTATCTTTTAAATATATCACGGGTCCAGACTAGTTTCATACTGAAAGTTTTCCCCGATTCCTTTCGTTTTTGTATATTGGACTCATTATTGATCCATGTCCCAGGAGTAGGGATGTCAATGAGATTCAAATAATAGAGTTGAGGCAGAATTATACAAAATTTATATGCAAATTTATGCAGCTTGAAAATGGACCAGTAGAAGAGATGGAATTCGGCTCGTCCATCTTCAAGCTTCATCATTTGCTCACAAAATTTGCATAATCTATGAATTCAGAATTACTTTTATCTCACTGAACATCCCTATCCAGGCGTTCATGTACTGTACTATTACTATCACCATCATGTATTACTAGTAAAAGGCCCACCCGTTAAAAGAACAGGTGCTTGGTCTCAGTTGCTACAACCCCCCCCCCCCCCTCCCCCCGCAATGCGCGCACATACGTGTCCCGCTTGCTCATTCCCCACCACTGTCTGAAGTATATGCACACAGGGAGCTGCTTGCTTGGCAGTTGGAAAAAGCTTTTATTTCCCACAATGCAATGAGAACCTCTGTGAACCACAGACAGCAAACTGTCAGGTCCGGCCGGCCCTGTGTCCTAACTGCCCTGGCTGCGCACATGCTCAGTACAAAAAAGCCTGGGACACACAACCATTCAGTTGATGACACAGGGACACTTGCATTTTATTGTATAGGATGATTATACTATAAAAGATCAAAATACTCCACCATGCTTTACAGTTGGAACTAAACCACTCACAGTGGTCATAGCCTCAAATGGAATTTACTCTTTTAAAATAAACCTGAAGCGGACCAGGGGAAAAAAATAAAAGAGAGAGACTTCCCTATGTAGAGGTAAGGCTCTGGATCTTATTGAGGCCTCCTGGTCCTCTCTCCCTCCAGTTGTTCCACCACTATCCCCGCTGGTCAAATACATCTTCAGCACTCCTCATGCAGAAGTATGCACATCCCTGAGTACTACTTAAGACGAGCGCATGTGCAGTACGCATGTGCCTGTGTTAAGAAACACTTGGGGACACAAGTAGTTCTGAACTCATGTAAACTCTATGGGGACAACTTTGGATCCCAGTGTGAGTTTTACATGGGGCTCCAAGCACTCTTGATATGAAGTCCCAAAACGAACCAAGGACAGCTACAGTGTTCGGCCCCATTCTCACTTAGAAACGCAAAATGCCGGAGATGTTTTTCCGGCATTTTGCAGGAATGATTTTTCTGCGCTATCACGCCAGGAAATTGCCTGAAAATGGTGCAGGCGACGTGTTTGCTTTTCACATTTTTGGGCGATTTGCAGTGATTAGCGCAAATCGCCCAAGTAAGAAAGGGCCCATAGGGTTTCATTACGCTAGCGCTTTTAAAAAGCACTAGCGTTTGATCGTTTTGCCAAAATCGTGGCAAAACGCTCTAGTGTGAATGGGGCCTTAGAGAGAAATGTAATCAGAGTAAGGAAACAGTTAAGGATTACTACTATGCAATGCACATGCAGAGGTGTGCATTGCCTGCATAGCACCTATGAAAAGCTAATAAGATGGATGAAGGGCCCCTAGTGGGTCCCTCTGATCCAGGGGCCCCGGGGCAGTCGCAACCTTTGCATACCCTATTGCTAAGCCGCTGCATGTTGGGTCAGCAAAAAAAAACTGTCATGAAGAGTCGCATAGCGCGGTACAAGTGTGATGCAACTTGTACAACACACAGAAATATGCTTCACTGCATCTGTAATCGGGCACGTTGTCCAGTAAACGCACAACAACATGCTGCGCATTCTACCAATGGATACTGCTGCACTGCACCTCCGATACGCCAATGCGAGTGTACCATGGAAATAAAATTGCTTGTGATGCCATTATGTTTTATATTGCGACAGATCAAAACAGATGCAGTGTGGAAGGACCCCAAGGCTACTGACCAACTAACGGAAGTAAAAAAAGTAAAAGTAACTCAAGAAACCAAACCATACAAGGAAACCCAGTAAACACAATACACATTATATACAGCGCTGCGTAATATGTTGGCGCTTTATAAATACAATAAATAATAATAATAATACAGCCAGATAATACCCAGAGGATGACTGCTCCCATGATGCCAGTGCTGAAAGCTACAAGTACACAAATCTCACAGAAACACTGGCAGATATTTACAAGGAGCCCAACTTCCTCACAGCCATAATTACCACAACAACAAGCACTCCAAGCAACAAACAAGAAATAAATTAGTAGTTTATAAACATTAACAACATAGTTCATATCATCTCTATATATAATTTCCAAGTGTCCCTGCGTCCGTCCCTGTGTCCGTGCTTTTTTGCACTGCGCATGTGCAGGGACAGACGCAGAGACACTGCCGAGAGCCGGAGGAGGACGGGGCCAGAAGAGGCGGGTGAGGGCGCACGCATGCACACGGTGTATTAGTGACAGACCTCGCCCGTTTTTAAATGGCCACTAGTAAAATAATAACGATCTTTAATAATTTCCAAGCTGTCCGCAAGTGTGCATACGCTCTGGACACGCCCCCTTCTGCAGTCACTGTGCTGATTGGATGAAGCGTGCGGTGGGATGGCGTACAAGTGACATACAGAGAAATGGCATGCGCACTCCTGCCTCTCATAGCGTAGCACCCGCCACCAGCTTGTAAGAATAATAAATACCGGTATATGCAATCAAAGGTATGCATTAAAGGTAACCTGAGGTGAGAGGGATATGGAGGCTGCCATATTTATTTCCTTTTAAACAATGCCAGATGCCTCTCAGTCCTCCTGATCCTGTGTCTCTAATACTTTTAGCCATAGACTCTGAACAAGAATGCAGCAGATCAAGCCCTCTGACTAAAGTTTTACTGGATTAGCCATACGCTTGTACCAGGGTTTGACTCAGATACTAGTTATACTAGAAGATCAACAGGGCTGCCAGGCAACTGGCATTGTTTCCAAGGAAATAACTGCCTGCCGCCAAATCCCTCTCACCTCGGGTTTCCTTTAACTAACAATAACTAAAAAAATTTGGCTTCTCTGTGGTGATATATGGCAATTATTCTGGCCTCACTACCCTCTCCTAGCAGAAGAGATATTGAGAGGGGCTATTGCTGCCTCCTACACAGTTAGCCTGTTGGATAGAGGACTACACTTCCTATCATCTCTAGCAATGGTAATTAAAGGACCACTATCTCAAAAAAATCATAATACATGCATACACATACATATAGAAAAGTACATTTCTTTCAGAGTAAAATTCACTATAAATTACTTTTCTCCTATGTTGTGGCTTACAGTAGGCAGTAAAGATCTGACAGGTTTTGGACTAGTCTATCTTCTCATGGAGGATTCTTAGGGTTTCTTTTATGCTTTACAAAAACAATTATTCAAATGTGTTAGCATGCCTGCCTACCCATTTGCACACTATTTTATACTAAGCAACGGCTGTTCAGTATAAAAAGAAAAACAAAACCTGAGATCCCCTATAAGGAGATGGACTAGTCCAAAACCTGTCAGTTCTGACAGATTTTAACTGCCTGCTGTAAGTGACCTCAACACAGGAGAAAAGTAATTTATATTGCTTTTTAATCTGGGACAAATGCATTTCCCATAAATGTGTAGAAAAACAAACACTTGCCTTCTTAAAACCAAAGGTATTTTTTGGTCCTTTGTAGCCCTTTACACATGCCTAAGAGTTCTGGTTCCCTATGAGCTTGCTGGGTACTCTGTAACCAAAAATGTGTACATACGCATTATACTTTTTTTTTTTTTTTTTTTTTTTTGCGATAGTGATCCTGTAGTTAACTACTAATGCCCAGCTGGCAATGTTGAATTCCTCCTGATGGCTGAAGTCATTTTGCAGTTCTTCTAGTCATTCTATTACAGCTGAGAGATTAGGCTGTGCCTACAGCTCGGCTATAGAGAAGAGTACCTCTTATCCCCCTTTGTGTCACACACCCTCCTTCGGGAGGGGTAGTCTTTTTGGTTAGGGCTTTCTACCACTACAACCATCTAGAGCCATTTTGCAACAAGAGCGACTACGTCCAGTTCAACTGGACACCCGAGTCAGGTTTGTGCATCTCCATCCACCTACAGTGGTTGGTTGCCCGCCTGCAACCTCCCTTTGTAAGTATCCATTCTTCTCCACCATTTGCTTCAATTGTTTGACATACTACACTTTTGGGGCTCCCGGTGTCTGTTTTGGTTTCACTCCAGGGTGCTCTCAGATTACCCTACCCACCTGTACTATTACAGCTGAGCTTGTAAAATCCCGGTTACTAAACACAAAGTACAGTCATATTTGTTTAGCAGGAAAACACAACTGATGACGGGAGTAAAAGTACCATCTTCCTTTGACTTTACCAATAGCAGAACAAATTTTTTTTTTATTTTTTTTTTTACCATTTTGCCCAGAGTTCTTGTTACAATGTAAGTCCTGTGGCACCCAACTGACACACTGGCCATGGTACTCTCTTTTCACTGATTTGGTGCTGTAAACTTTCCTGTGACAGTCAGAGAACTGCCCGACCACCAGCGATTAATTGCTGAGCAACTGTAAGATGGCGCCATTTTAAGAGAACGAAAGCAACGCTGACAGCTGTCGCTCTCCCTCAAAGAGCATTAGCCGAGGCAACTTACTGACAAATAACAATTTGTAGCAATAACAGCAAGGGAAGCCTAGAAATGTCCCCTCGTGTGTTATTTACACCAAGTTTCCATGGACATTTGCTTGGGCTATGTATAAAGTGCATGTTTGCCCAAACAACATTTTGCTTCCCTCCGTAAACTTTCAAAAACTTTCTTTCCTTCAATCATTTAAAGCCAACCTGAACTGAACATAAAAAAATAGGATAAATAATTGTATATGTAGAGCTAATGGCAAATAGAACATTGAAAACATAAAATACCGTAGAGTGTCATTTTTAATTTTCAGTGTCCTGAATTTTTAAGAGTTAGTTCTAAGCAGCAGCAGTGACAGTCTGATGTAAAATCAGCTCCATTCTGCTGAAAAACAAATAGAAGTAGTGACCCTTTCAACTTTCAGCAGTAAAAAAGCTTAGTTTCCTCAGCCAGATAAAACTATTTTGCCTCCTGTTTACCGTGCAGGACACCAGGCTAAATTCCACTTTGACTGCCTCATTTGCATAGATAAGTATATTTTTCTAGCTTCCTCAGCCCCTTTCCACCTCACGTTCTAATGCTGGGAGCCCTCAAACTGCTTTGACGAGGGCTTGTCAAAGTGTGCGTGTGGCCCGCTTCTGTACCAGAAAGAGCTGAGCTACACTATGCCTCGCATCTGCACACTCGAAGGAAGCCATTCAAGATCGGCTTTTGCCACCGAGCAGCTCTGAGCTAGCGTGTAGCCATAAGTCATCCTGAGACTGCACAGTGTGGCCATGCTGTGGCTGCGAGCTTCCAGAGGGTCCAATTGCTTGATCGGTGGTCTCGAAAATGACGTGGGAAGCCTCTGGTGGATCCAGTGACTTCCCTCTACTAAGAGAAGTATAACTTTCTCTACTTATAAACTCAGTTACTGTTTGCTAGGTTTTGTTTTTGTTTTTAAGTAAACCTGAGGATAAATATCACTGTATCCAGTTACTTGGTTTTTTTGCTGGCGTTGGGCTTTCATTCTATTATTATGATTGTAGCATTCAGGATGGTGGTTGGCTTTCCCGCACCGCAGAGCCATCTGAAGTTCACCCCAGGCCTGTGGCTGTTAGCACTGAATACAGAAGGGAAAGCCAGCAGCCTTTTTGGAAGTCTTTCCTGTTTTGTGGGGACTGGAGTCACATTTTGCTTCTCTTCACAGTAAAAGCCCCCCCCCCCTCTCGGCCTCCTCAGCAACAGCCTATTCCCCTCAGGCTTCCTACAAATTTCTACTCTCTGCTGCCCAACTTCTTTTCAGGACACAAACAAAACT